>NC_041357.1:4120000-4135000 GCF_900634415.1 Cottoperca gobio
ACTTTTTGATTACTTTTTCTAAAAACAAAGTTACCACTTGGTGAAAAGTCTTCACTAAAAGCCATACCGTAAAGCAAGGAGTGTCACCCACTACAGCACTGAATCAGTCAAACCTTTATTAACAAGTTCTCATGGTTGTTATATTCTCATTTAATCCAACGCTTTGTCATTTCCAACATTTTCATTCGTAAGTCAATTAAATATGTTTCCCTCAGTCACTGTAACGGATTAAAATTACATTAATTTTGTAATTTAAGTGCGTAATGCTGGTTCCATGTTGCTCGTAATCCCCCACCTCGGGATCAAAGACCTAAGATGGCCCGACACAAAAGGCAAAATATACTGTATTACAGTAAATGATCCAAACCAATTTTGTAAATGAGCAATATTTGTATTTCTAGCTTCATGTTAATTAAAGTTCTCTTTAATCGCACTGTTAGACATTGTTTTGAAATGTCTTCAATGACACTTATATGTTCTTACTACACGTACTTACAAATTAACCCAACAGCAAAATATTGGCTTTGCAATTACTTGTGATTAATTTTGTTACTCACTTTACAACGTATCGGGTAATAAATCCAAAGCTTTCCACAGTCATATTTACTCTTTCTGTATGTAATCTGGGTAGGACAGAAAAGGAGACATTGTGTCCAGCATGGTAGTTTGGAGGTATTTATTGACAGCATCCACAGCTTAAAGTTTACGTTAGCAACCAGCGCTGCTGCAGCTCTTCAGGGTCCTGTCCTCACAGTGAAGCATGTGTTCCTCTCTCCACAGCAAACAGTAAATAAGAACATTTTGCCCTACCAGTCGTCACATTGCTCCTCTTTTGGCAGAGCGGACCACCTCCCTCATCATTATTTACACTAAATAAAGCCAACACGTCCCCTTTGCACTGATACACTGAGACTGTGTCAGTTTTTCTGTCTAACACAGATGGTGATATCTTATGGTAACGGTCCCACAGAGCCATGTTGGGATGCTCGGGGTCATTCTGCTTTCCAGCAATAACGAGGGGCGTCCAGTAGTCACAGGCACCTGATTTTCAAATTGACCCTCTGATGGCTTGAAACTTTCTTTCTCTTATATTACAAAAATAGTCACGTAATGTGTTTCTTCTGAAAACATTTGAGGCGAGAAATAAGCCATACGAGAGTTGCTTGAATTATTTTCGATGGTTAGTTTTCTAAGTTTTTCTAATGTTTTCAGATGCAGCAAATGTCGCTTCTGGATGCCCCTGATTTTGCATAATTAGCCAATACCTCAACTTCACGCAAATACTTAGCTGGCCAACCATAATTGCATTGCACACTGCTTACTAGGAAAAGGATGTGAAGGAACGGTTGCAGGTATCCAAGTATTGATTCTCCACATGTCAAAACTAAAAAAGACGTTTTTTCGGCTTTTTTTTGCCACGCACAGCAAATGTATTAGCGTCCGCATCTTTGTATTGACTTAAAATGGCAATTGTGATGCATCTTAAAACCACTTCGCGTTCAGTCTTAAAAGACAATTCTGATTAAAGTTGCACTTTGTCACTATCCGCTACATAGCTGTACCGTTCAGGAATGGTTCCAACTTGTTTAAAAATATTACTGATTAGCCTATTTTTTTCAATTGATAACAACTAGAAATGTTACATGAGAGTTTCTTCCCTCTAATGGATGATATTGCTTCTTCTGGTCAGCTGGACCATCCAGACAATCTAACTCTGCATGACTGCTTACTCGAATCAGGGTGCCGATTAGTTTGAACTCATTTAACCATGTTTGGGTGTGTGTGGTGTGTGTGTGTGTGTGTGTTGTGGGTGTGTTGTGTGTGTGTGTGGTGTGTGCGAGTTAATACCCATGCATGGATGAGAGTAGAGTATTGTTATGTAATGGGGGGGTTTGGGGTTGGTGTGGAAAAGGGGATGATTTTGCCCAACCATGGCGGTGCCAGGTGTGCAACCCCTCCTCCCCCCCCATTCCCCTCTCTGCTCCTCATGAATGAACCCCCTCCCCCCACCTGCCACATCTTGCTTCTCTCGCTCCTCGCGAACCTACCCATCACCAACACACGGTAGAATGTGCACACACTTACTTGCATACAACAAACCTCCATCATCAGCACTCTCCAGCTGGCAGTAAGGCACAGCCACGTCGTTGTTTGCTCTGGTTCAAGGTGTGGCGGCCGTGTGGTGGGTGTGGTGTGTGGGTGGTGTGTGTAGTATACGTTTTCCGTGTGTTGTGTTGTGTGTGTGTGTGTGTGTGTGTGTGTGTACCAATATGTTGCCTCTTTGCTGTGTCCACTGTGTTATGATGACCATGTAATTTTCCCCCCTAATAATCACTTGTTTTACTGCTTTAGTGGCTTATATGTTATATATATTTACTAGTTTCATACTCATATTTAAATGCGTACATACTGAATAACACAGACTCGGCCGTGTTTTTAAGTGTTTGGGAGTATGAGTAACTAAGGATTTATAACATGAAGCCAAGTTTGTAAACGGATGTATTTGATATAGTTTTGCTGCTGTTTAAACACGCGGCCCCCCATTTACATACATCATACCACTTTCGTTGTTTTGGTTTGTGAAGTGTTCTTCAAGAATACAAATTACACGGGAGAGTGATTGATATGCAATTAAGCATTTTTGGGGCGTAAATAATTCCCTGTACCCGTCAAAGCAATGTCATTGCGGACAGGATAACCCACTCATGCCTCAGCCTCGACCTGTCAAGTCTATCAATCTATTTAGATTCATCCTTTTATAAGGAATGATGTTTTCTTTTCCTGGTGTTCCTCTGATGTGGGGTAGCAATGCCTTTGTTTCTAATAATACTGGTCAATTTTGGACAAAGTGAACCAAAGCTGTTTCCAGACTTTAAACAAATCAAAGAGACTAAAAATATGTGCTTCTTCTTACCCATAAGGGCTCATGAGTAACGTACTGTACCATCCAGCTGCTAGTCCATACAACGTTTTGCTGGGTCCTGACTTCCTGAGCATTTCCAAATGAATTACACAAGTAGCTTGTTTGTTGTGTTTAACCACGTTAGAAAAACGTTTATCCGTACCAATCACTACCAGGTGCCCGAGAGGCTGCAGCAGCGAGAGACATTCAGGGGGAAGCGAGAATATACACAAATCATTTACATGTAATTTATTCCCATGTCATGCTATCAGATTAATCTCAGTCATCGCGGGTTTATTCTGGGCAAAAGCCAGCCTCTTTAAATTCTCTCCTCCGCTCCCAGCTGACAGTCCCGCTCTGAATGGTGTCCTGTATCAGCAAAACTTTGTAAAAAACAAGGAAAATAAACAATGCTGCTCTAATTTTCTTATCGAATTTAAATTAATTGAAAGCCTCTCGCCGTTCTCCCGTCTGCAGTCACTTTCACACTGAACGCTTACTGATGCGCTGGCGGGGGGCCGCTGTTTTTATAACCGAAACACAAATACTGTTACACTATAGTATACTGATAACCTGTTATCTTACCAGAATGTATGATTTCTGACTTAACTCTAGGTGAGGGTTGTTTGTGGTAGAAATAAATAACTTTGTTTAATAACAAGACCTTTTTTTTCAGGGGGACGACCCCAACACCCCACCCCCAATATTCATCTTTTACAATTTGCATTCCCCCTTTTGAAAACTTCGCATTGCGGAGATCTTTGTTACCCTTCGTTAGAGGGAACATCTAGTGTGTTAATAATTTGGAATGTATTCAAGATGCTCCCCAAACACACAAACTTAGCAAAAAGGTATGAGCGGTCAATCTACCCCCCCCGAGATACTAGCTCAGGAATGTCCGCCCCCGGCCCTTATCTTTTCGCATATGTTGCCCCCCTGACACTAGAAGTTGATTATCCCTGCCTCAATGGTGCCGCCAGCCTGAACTTCAAACTATCTTCCAATCCTGGGGAATACACATTTAATGGCTTTGACTTTGTAGCTATAACTTTTCAATGGGAGCTTTGCACTCATGAGGCATAAACTGTAGCGTTTGCTACCGTAAACGTGTGCATAGACTCACTTCGAAACCCAGGCTAGAACAGAACAATGAGCACTCCCGGACGGGCACTGCAAAAATATGAATATATCAACAATTACAAGATACTTTGTCTTCTCAGCAGTATTTAGAAAAGTGTGTCTATTTTCAGTGAGCCGACGACTGTGACGCTGTCTCTGTTGTCTCAGACCAGACAGGCTTGCATTCTGTTCGAACGCCTGCTGAACCTCGTCACTAAAACCAGGAGCGTGGATCCACATCGCTCCAGTTCTCCGATCTTTACAACTGTGTTTCCTGTGCTTCCAGTGTGTCAAATCTTGATTTCAAAATACTACAATGTTGGTTTCATAACACCTGAATATTTAGAGCCTAAATGCAAAATTCGTGTGTGCTGCTCAGCTATTATGAAGTCAGCCGCCACCCCCAGGACAGTCTGCTTTTTTCTTCCCCAGAGTCCAACCAGACCAACGCTTTTATATCCCCACCACAAGCTGCAAAAAACTTCCAGAACCTGAGGCAGCTCCAACCAGTTATTGTTAGACCAAAAGGTTTGAGAGGTTATAATAATTGCCTTAAATCATATTAACGTATCTATTCTATCTGGTCCTACATTGTCATTTGTGTATTCTCATTATGTGATAGTTTTTATTCGTGTTTTTTGCGTATATGTTTATCCTCTAATTTTATTTAAGCTTAAGACATCAAAATCATACTTCTGATTTGACATACAAAATACATTAGACAACAATTTGAAGAGACCACATAGATACAAATTAATAGAAACCATTTAAACTAATTAATTTTGTATTTTGACCATTTTTCTCACTCACTTCTATTCATTGTGTTAAAACCAGGGGGACATCTGTGTTTGTGTAATAAGGCCTGAGGACACCTGATGGTTAAATAATAACGGCAGTATAGACAAAATGCATTTGTTGTAATACCTAAACTAGTGACATCGTTCTAAATAGTTTTAACATTGACATCCTCCCGTTTAAAGAAATAGAAAAGGTGGTGTGTAAAGCTGTAGTTTGCCGTCAACACTAACTGGTCTCTGTATCTATTCTTTAGTAAGAAAAGTGTTTTCATCAGATCAACTTGTTCTCCCTTGATATTCCTCCGCGGCTAATGTATACTTGGCCACACCATGTCATGCGCCATGTAAGCGGTATTTTTTTACACATGAATAGTTCATTTGAATTAATTTTGTCGCTCTTTTCTGTTATTTTCCTCTGTACCACAAACAGTGTTTTTTTATTACATTAATTTAATGTTGTGCAACGTACATACTTTTAGAAGCAGGAGGGTGCATTTTGTCACCATTCATCATAGAAAGAAAACATTCCAACGTGTGGAATGGCTGACTAATCTCCTTAATGCTCCTCGTGGAAGAAGCACGAGAAGATAGTGAAGAGGACAGAGAGGCTGCACATAAGCTTGTTCTTGACTTTTTGTCCAATATTCTACCATGATGAGCGTATCTAGAATAAACTTACGCAAGTAAAATAGCTCTCTTCTTTGACATACCAATGTTATTAGCATATAATGATGCCAAATGTTATATTACAGGACTCTTAAATTTCTAAAATAAATCCAAATGTAATAAACATAAATCCCACTAGCGAACACACCTGTGATGTTGAAACCACATTGTTTTCACTTTCTCTATAGATGGGCAGCTTAACATCCTGTGGCATACAATAGATCATCATAATAAATATAACAACTGCCAACTTAGTGTAAGCATTACTACATTAACCTAGAAAGCCTGATGAAACTTTATCTGGGTTATCAGACAGAAATGTCATCTTACACTCTGTTTCCAATTTGGTCTGACATTGCCTCCACTCTAACCCTAACCAATCACGCAGATGAGACCAATGTATCCACCAGAATATAATGTCATTTTAACGTCGACACTATGCAATACTGGTTTTGTGTCTGTGTTTTCAAGTGATGTAAAAACAAACTCCGATGTTGGGAGAATATTGAGAACACTGCGGTCTATCTAGCGTCGCAATTGTTTTTAATTTTCGTTCCTCCTTGTTAACGGTTCTCAGATTGACAACTTTTTGACAGCCCGATGGCTAATCTTTAAGCTCCTCCGGCCGGCCATGTGTCACCAATGCCGTCCTCCATAAATGTGCCTAGAGTGCAACTTATTTGCTCTTTCCTGAACAATCATAATTATACCAGACGGACAACTACTCTCTGTCTCCACAAACCCCAAATGTTCTCAAGTTTTGAGTTGAATGAATGCTCTGCGATCAAGCTGCGTTATGATTACCAGTTCATAACAGCATAAGGCCTCACACAACTTCACTGGAAGTCTTCTGAATTAAAGCCACTGCTGGGAGGATCCACCATGAGCATTTTTGAAGACCCAGCATGCACCTGTGTGATTCACACTGTGTCATCTGACTTTTTTCTTAGTGCACATAAAATTATTAATTTTTAAAAATATACAAAAAAGCACAAAATAAAACTTTTTAAGAGAGTGAATGAATTTGTTACTTAACCAGGACGTCCACTATATTGCATTGCGATCACAACGATCATTCGTTTCAAGTTATTTGAAGGAATCTGAGGGTTCCATCTTTAGTGCTTAACCTGAACTACTTCAATGTAATAACATCCAATCTGATGAATTATAAACCGTCCGCTAAGCCCTCGATAAGGGAGGCAGCTAACCAATGGAAAAAAGGATTTGCTCAGGTTTTCTCTAAATGGACATGTGGACAGTACACTTCAGACTCATACGGACTGTGAAAGGGATTTTTCCTCTCCTGTGTGCCTTGGGGAGAATCGAGGAACATTCACAGATGTTGGTAAAATAGTGGGAATATTAAACCTGATATTAACCTTTTCCACCATTTTCATTGCTCAAAAGACAAACTTATTTATGCATCTGTCTAACTATGAAAATATCCATCTGTTTCTCTCTCTGTCTATCTCTCTATCTCATGGACACAAGCACAGACACACATATTGCAGTCCCACGAGCAGAGAGGCTGCAGCTCGTAAAGAAAGCGGTGACGGGCTGATTGATCCCCTGGTGAAAATGGGCGATATTTCGCCAACATCGATATCAATAAAGCCTCTTAGGCTCGAGGCTTCTCAGGGCCTGCTTTTGTTTCTCTTCCGAGGAGCAGCTAAGAAAAATCTATAGACAATGATGGTGTCTGGGAGAAAGGCTCTATTGGAGTATATCAAATCAACGTATCGGAGAAGGGAAAGTTTTCCCTGTGAATTAGACTGTTTTTTGCTCCAAGTTCAGCAGCTGATTGAGAAGCATGGACATGGCCATGTTTGGAAGTCATGGAAAAAGGCAGACATAGGTAAAAAGCATAGAAAACAGGAATGTCTTTTTAGAGTTTGATGGGTGGATATGATTCGCTGCGTTCATCCAAAGCGCTTTACGAGCGTTTGCCTCTCATTCAACCATTCACAGCTCGATGGCAGGGAGATACCATATGAAGTGTTGGCCTGACCATTGGGATTTGGGGTTCAATTATATATGGGGGACCATGATACCACGTTTTATTTTAGAATTTACAAGGACATTCATTTGACTGTTTGTTTTTTCAAATTTCCGTGTATTTTTTGAGCACCATTTAGTTAGAAGCTTCGTTGTTTTCTGATCCGCTGATTTGCTTGTTAATGCAAACTCAACACTTCCTCCATCTGGTTTCACATTAAAATGCATTTCAACAGTTCAGAGGGCACAATGGCTTCACTTCCCCGTAAAGGCTCGCAATGTAAGCATCTACAGGAAGTTTAAGTTTCAGTCACAGCTGTTTCATATTGAAAGCTTAAATGGGAACTACGGCCCATTTTCAAAATATAGATATTTTCTTCATATAGCCTAAGACAGTATAAATTATTAGTAAACATGAATAACATGCTCCCAAATCCAAAAACTGGAGTACTAGAAAAGTATGAAGTCTGGAACGGCTCCTTAAACGATGACTTGGGTACGATGTTAAATATATAAACTGAAAGGCACCCAGGGGAAGTATATGGGAGTATATGGGTACATTTTTTGTTTCAGGATAGAGAACACTATAATAGAATAAAACTCCTTGGTTAAAGAATAAATAAAATACTGGATCCAAAAAAATCCCATTGTCTATGCAGCTTGATTGTTTTTTTTTCTGTTTTGAGACATTTCCCATGTTGGTCATACAATACATAAACCTATGCTACTGTAGCAACATTCAACATTCACTAAACACATCATTGACTAAAGCTAACACTAGCCTTCTTACTTTGGATAATACTAATGGTGCTCTGCAGCTGAACTAAAGCTGTTAACATAATACATTCACAGTGTCACATGTCACAATGTCATCTGAGAAACTGTATGGAGCTTCCATAGGACCTATCAAAAAAAACCCAAGACAAACTAATCACATTATATGCAGACTTTTATATGGATGAAAAAAGAAAAAATGTGAAGCTAAAAAGAAAGCCACTCAAAGCCCCTGACAACCAGCGAGTGCTTTGGTGTGTCAGCCACAACATACTAATTGATGATTATGTTCAGTTTTATTCCAGCTGGTCAAAATAATGTGCTTTAAAAAAAAATAAAAAATGTTTTTGTTGTTATCTGCATCGCCCCTCTTTCTTTTCATTCTTACTGGGGACTGAATGGTTGAAGAGGCCTTAAGCAGGCCAACCTCTGGAAAATGAATATTTTCCAATCGCTGTGACTGTCTAATTGCAGTCCTAGCTGCTAATTATGCACGCCTTTGTTTTCTTCAAGGAACGCATTTCAAAAAGCACATCAAACGATTTTTGATGTGTAAAGAATATAGCAAAGGAACGCAGGCTACAGCCGCTTAAAAATAAATTACTTATTATTTTCATATGATAATAAGTCAGAGAAAATGAGGAAATCAAAAGGGAAGTCATATAATGATATATGGGTGCGAATATGGCACTTATTGTATTTTTTTTCCCTCGACTTGAATAAATTACCATATTTTCCATGTTTTTATTTGCCTTTAAGCCTGGAGTTATGTAGGACAGCTTGCTGACCATCATTCACAAGCTGTTGGCATTTCTGTAAATAGACTGTCAAGCACTGATCTCACGCACATAACTGGCATTGTTTTAATGTAAATGATTTGCTGTGATGAGGAGCCATTAACTACACACATATATACACATGCACATACACATACATACACATAGATGCTCAGTTATCCATTCTAACCAGCCCCTCACACACACACACACACCCATATACACACACATTCTGACACCAGTGCACATGGAACGGTGGTATTTACTTTATCATGAGGACAGGTAAAAAACACACAAATCCACAGTGGACACCGACTGTAATTGAATGTGACTCCCTCTTTATACTATCCATAGCTCCGGGATCCTGGCAGCTAATTGGAATATACAGCTCCCTAAACCACTGGTGAACTCCGCAGAGAGGCTTGGTTGTCAGATGCCGATGGCCCGCCGCGAGTTTTGCTATGTTAAGGTGGCATGGGACTCTCATACTGCTAACATTGAAGATGAGGGCTAGAATGAGAGGCAAATTGGAAGCTCCAATGCAGAATGACAAGATGTGTGTGTACCTGTGTGTGTGTGTGTGTCTGTGTTTGTATGAGTGTGAAGGCAGGCTTGTGCATGGACAGGTATGTCTGTGTCTCCACCGACCTTATTTCAATGGATTATGAGAAGAACATGTCACTGTGGCTCTCATTTGTGTCTGTTGTGATTGCTGTCAAAGACTGTCAGTGTGCAGACTTTAGTTAAATTGCTTCAGTGGAGACACTGCATTGCTGTGTTTAGTGGATGTTATGATGAGTAGTGTATTGCGCACAACAAGAAGGTTGTTTATTAATTTTCTCTGACCTTATATATTGTTACATACAGTCCCCTACAATTATCAATCTATGAATGGCTAAATAATGTCCAGATCTCTGTAGCATACTATTCCAGTGAGGTTCACGTCCAACTCCTTTCAGCTAAAAGCTGTTTTTTTACAGGTCTTTCCCAATTCCCAGTTGGATCCAGTGAGTAGTTTCATGTATGTTTTTCTTTGTCGTATATCACGCACAGAAGTAAGTGCGCATGTACTCATAGGAAAGAGGCTCGTGCTTGTGAAAGCGCTAGATGTAAACATTAATGGCGTCCTCCTTGGCTGAGCTGTAACGTTAGCTAGCTCAGGTGAGCTCAGAAGAGCCTCCTGTCCATGGACAGATCCACACTTCCTTTTGCGCGATGATACAGTAGGAAGAAAACCCTATTTCCTGGAAGCAGTACGTAGTAGTGCAGATCTGATACATAATTCCAAAAAGTATTTTTTTTCATTTTTGCAGGCGTTATGAATTCACAAAGAGTCAGTTAACAGCACAGTTCAAAGGAGCAGATTAACATCCCTCAAGATGATAAAACATATGCCAGACATCTACTAACCAACGTTGATCATGTAGGATTTAGGAACAACACATTTGTAGCACTGTTATAAAAAAAATACCATACAAGCCTTGATGCAAAACAAGGCTAATTTAATGAGGCCTATAATAGTTTTGTGTATGAGAGGTGATGTCTCCCTAGTTTGTGTAGTTGTAATGCACATATTTATAGAATTTGAGAACCCTCACATGCTTTATATTCCTCTCTTTTATTTGTAATCTCTGTAATGTTCATCTGCCCATCATTGTGCCTTCTCTCCACCTCTCTGTCTATCCACTGGTGTTTTCAACCAGAAGCCACCAGCCTTGTATCTATCCCACGTAAATGATGAAACACATAATTATCATATCATAATTGCAGTAAAGATGGCTTTGACAGAAATCATTTCCCGTATCTAATACAGCACTAATCGAATCTGTTCCCCCACTCACTAACACGACCTCTGGTGATTGAGTTTCGGACATTTGTTTGTGTGTGCTTGTGAGGGTGGTTATGGTGGATGGGTGTGTGTTTGGGTTTATTTCCTAATATCTTTGTTCGCATATGAAATGTTGCAAGTTTTTTGTGTATGTTGTCTATTTAACCAAATTAATTTAATGGCAATTGAATTGTCCATCATAAGCTTGTACTAGGTTTAAACACTATACATCTATTTAAGAAAACATATAATATCTGGTCTCTCTTACTTTTGCAGGTTTCTCACTGCATGACTGTTGCCACATTCTGCATTTATGATTATTCACATAGATGCAGTAATTATGGCACATAATACGATATATGCTTTAAAGAACATGCGTATGTATGGATTATCTCTATGTCTGTCTTGTTTGTTCTCTGTCCATTGTTTATGGCCGTGATTGATTGACAGCTCACCGGATGTAGCAGAGCTAGCTGATGGCTGAGGAGACAGCTGACAGCAGTAAGTGTGTATGTGAGCATATAAATGAGTGAGTCGGAATCAACTTTTGCAATGGAATATCCTTCATACATACGGACAGAAAATAACTGTAAATAAGCATCTCAGATGATAGATAGACGGACAGAAAGACGACAAATAGACCGACATCATATGTAGAAATATGCATGTGACGCAGGGATAGATATTGTACAAATAGTCTTAAAGGGCAGATTGTGATAGGCCTGAGGATAGCTCTCTAACAATGAATGATTACTGCACTAACAAGGCTGGCGGATGCGTGTAATGTGATTGGTGTTGGACGCTATTTATCTTGACCAATAGACAACTGACCTAGCTGTGCCCCCCCTACAGGTCAACCAGAGTTCACCAGGCTGAGAACCAACAATACACGCACACATGCACACACAAACCAGGGGGAATACCACAAATAACAGAGAAAGTGTAACATGGTAGTTTAAGCTACACATAATCAACATTAAAATGTGTTTTTAAAGGAGACATCTCAAGCTTCTCATCACTGTAACGCTTCTATCAAATATATAAAGTATGAAATAGTGGATTCATTTTACCAGTCGCTTCTCTTTCACAGAAACTAGTGGAAAGTTAGAGAGAGAGAATTGAGGTAAAGGCAGATGAAGAGGAAGTGAGACAGGAGCGGGTGATGAAAAAGAAAGAGAAAGAGACTTGCTTGTAGGGGAGGGAGGGCAAGGCGTGTTGAGTAATGAGCGCTGTTGCTCCCAGAACAATCAGGGTCTCCATTTTGCAGTGTGTTCCTACCTGATGTATAGCGCGAGCTGTGGGAGCTGCTGTAATAAGACCATTTGGGCCTCTCATTGGCGAGCATTAGCGGCAAATATCTTCTACAGCCCTAAAGACAGCCTGTGGGGCTAAAGAAACAGCCATGTTAGCTGCGCCCCTCATTTGGTCCAGGGTGATGTGAGTTGTAGTGGAAAGTTGTTGCCTGTACACACTTGATTAGGCTTTGTACACCGAGGAAAAATGTCCATTTCAAAACATTGGTTAATATTTACTGAGTCTAGCAATTGTATTTTCTTTGACACTGCCAATGGGGAGAAATAATTTTGTTTTGTCATCAGGATAATACTTTATTGATCTGACAATAAAGTATTATCATCATCATATCACACTTTTCAGGAAAGACTGTGTTGCCAGATATGAACCTCCCAGTCGTCATAAGAATAGCCCAATTTTCCATTTCCATTAAGGAGAGGGTTATTTCTCTGATAGATCCATCCTTCCATAACCTATACCCTCTTATCACGAAGGGTCGTGGGGGGGCTGGAAGCAATCCCAGCTGACATTGGGCGAGAGGCGAGGTACACTCTGGACAGGTCGCCAGTTTATCACAGGGCTGACACATAAGCCCTCTTTCACACAGGCGCCGTTATTCCGCCTCGCCGTTCTGTTGCTTGGCTGCTAAGGGGAGGTAATCACGAAGCCGAATCGCCGTCTGTGTGAAATGGACAACCGGCACGGCGGGACGACACGCACACACTAGACGCCAATGCACTTGTGTTACGCGTCACGCCTCTTTTGCAATCTAAAGTCACAGTGCAGCAGTATGCCGGTTCTGCTTGGCTCAGTGTAAAAAAGTGTCTACATGGTAACCCTGAATTTGCCAAACTCTTGCAAGATGTTTAAGGTTAGATAGGTTGTCGGGAAGCGAGTCTCGCAAGAGTTTTCGGCGGAATCTCTGTATAAAAAGAACCAGGGAGACAGACAAGCATTCACACACCTATGGGCAATTTAGATTCTGACAAAACTGCAAGTCTTTGGACTGGGAAAGGAGTACCATAACAACAATGTAATGTACATGATAATAATAAAGGGCATTACTGGGTTTGTCCTGTGGTGCACCCGGCAGAAAAGCGGTCACTATGTAGTAATAGAGTATGGAGCAAATAACCTCACTTTGTACATTTCTTAAGAAGATAGTTAAGTAGACAGGCAGCTAATGCAATGCTGACTTGATGGAAAAACAGTTTGTAGTCTATAATATGACATTCTCCACTCACCATTGAAGCCACTACAGAGGCTTAAGGCTAAGACACTGGTTCCACAACTATGTCTAAAAACAGTTTCATCTTGTTTTGAAAAATAGAAAAACAGCCACATACCAGCTGTAGTTTTATTACACTATGACAGTATTCAGAGCCAAATGTCAAAATAGGTTTACTAATGCATTACAATAGTGTATGCCATAGTCCATTAAATGAAATACATTTATCCAATTATCATGTAAGAGCAGCGACTTTTTCCCCAAGATCTTCCGTTTTGATGGAGGAACACATCAGGAATCTGTGTTGTGGTTTTACCATTACTGTATCCATCTATTTGATGCAAATGAGGGGCAACTTGCTTTGTACTCAGGTGTGTTTCATAATACAAAACCTGTCATGGAACCTAGACAAGAAGAAAAAAAGAGAGACAGTGATATGTTTTACACGATTTCCTCCGAAAACACGAAATTGAATTCCAAAGAAAACACACAATGCCATTCTATTTACAGACCAATCAAACCAAATGCATTTGAATACATTTGGAAACATGGGGCACACTTGACTCATGTGACAAGTGATGAGTCTTTATTGGAGGCTTTTTCAAGTGTCAGGACAAATAATTTGAGCACAGCCCAACAACTTCAAATATTTTCAAACCATATTTAAATATACACCATGTGCTGACCGGACCGGTGGGCAATCAGCATCTTAAAGCTTGCTAGATTGTGCGGTATGCAAAAAAAGCACAAAACAACCAGAGATGTTGAGCTGATGTTGACATGCTGAGAAAATAAATGAATGTAAGATCTTTGCAGGGGAAATCAGTCGTGTACAAAAATGCATTGGTGGAAGACAGACAGAAAGCTGAACTGTATGGAAACGTAATCAGTCAGATTGTTGAGGGATTATGCTGATGGCAGGAAAAGTGGTATTTATCAACAGCACCATCACCAACACATGCATGCATGTCCACAACACACACACACAGAAAGTGCTTCCTATCTGAGTGATTCAACGGTACTTTTATTGTCTGACTATTTATTCCAGAGACCAGAGAATGAGTGTACAGAAGTGCATGTGTGTGTGCTTTTCTGCCTTTGCTGTGTGTGAGTGTGTATAAGACAGGGAGGGAGGGAGGAGAGGGTTTTGCTGCAGAGGGAGAGTGGAAGGCGATAAAGACTCTGTGAGTGGCAAGTGTACATGGATAGCTTCACATCAACTGCCAATATGTTGTGAGGCGGCGGTAACAGGCGAGGGTCTCAGGGGAGGGCTGCGGCAGAGCAGGCCAGCAGCAGACGGAGAGGAAAACAATTTCTGGTGCCAATAACCCCGAGCGGCACAGATGAAAAATGTTTTAATATTTGCAGCTGCTTTATGGCAGTCGGGGTGACAGTGATGGAGTCAATGTCAGCTTTTTCCTTTTAAATGTCATGCTCTGTCTCAGGCTGTCAGCGCGCCTTTGTGTATGTGTGTGTTTTTGCGTGTGTGTTCAGAATTGATCTTTTCCTCTTGTAAAGTGCCCAAATGTGAGAGCGCCCCACCCCTATTCCCTTCACCATTTTACCCCTAAACCACCCCTTTGTGCCTGTGTTTTCCTCCCTCCCTCCCCTCCCACCCTCCC
>NC_041357.1:4440000-4690578 GCF_900634415.1 Cottoperca gobio
AGAAGGAAGCCTACAGATACCGTTAAGTACATCATCCCTCCTCTCTGTCTCTCTGTCTCGCTCCTTCTCTCCTTCTGCTCGCTGCGTTTCTCTCTAAGTGTTTCTTCTCCGCTCTGTCCTGTCATCACTCTGCCTACTGTGTATTTATCTCTTTTCTCTCCAGATCTACCGCTCCATGTACGGGGTACTTTGTAGGCTAATAGGAATGTTTTCTCACTGCCAATTGTCATCTTTAAATTTGACCAATTAAGAGGGCAAAAAAATCCCAATGACTCCGACAGTATGCCGAAGTGTAGAAGTCTTTTTCGAGCTGTACTCGTACCATCATGGGACAGTAAAACTCTGCACTGTAACTATCAAAATTGTTTTACATGTGTTAAAAATCCAGCACATCACGATCGTCTGATTTTCATAAACGTATGTGAAACTGAGGTATCGTCCTAACCAGCTTGTCTCTGCAGCTCGCTTTCCTGCTCTCACGACCAGAGATCCTACAAATTTCATCTGTTTTTTATCAGTTGTTCTCACACAAGTTGTCTCTCTCCCTGTGAAGTACTTCCTCATCTATAATTCAATCACTTAAAGAAGAAGCTTTTATCATTTTAAGGTGATTTCTGGCCAATTTCACAAAGCGATTTATAAAGTTGGGCAATGGATCGACGCTTGCAGTGTGTGGTATGTAGGAACTAATAGGTAACTTATTGTCATTTTTGGAAACAAGTCCAGAGTGTCAGATAAATGAGAAGAAAGCAAAGAAGAAGAGATACAAAGAAGATCTGATAAATGCGTGATACGAGTGGGAGAGAGGATGGAGAGAGGATGGAGAGATGACAGAGGCTGCGGCGGAGAGACATAAGAGAAAAGAGTAAAATGCTGGAGTGAGGAGTGCGATAAGGAGGCTTTTGAAGGGTCCTCTCAGATGCTGGCATTGCTCAGTTCAGCGCAGTCAGAGCCTCTGAGGTACTTGAACCTTGCCTGCCTTTCCTCCACCTCTCTGTAGAGCTGCTGCCCCGCAGCCACCTGTAAACCGCTTTGACACATGATCCACTCCCACGGATGTAGAGTGGAAACACACACACACACAGAAAACCACTGCTTGCAGGCAGCTCAGCGCGCACAAACGCTTTAACGCACCATCAACGTTTGGTTGTTTTTCAACATTAGCACTCGATTAACAACTGGCTGTCCCACTTTTGAATGGAGGGGCACTCACGGCAGAGGCACGAGAGATACCTAATAGTCTCTCTACTAACACGTTGATTAAAAAATGTACTTCTTTCCCCCCCCCTCTCTCACTGTCACTTTTAAGCAATAGATCCTTCAGCGAGACAAGACAAATAACCTGCTATTATCCATTGCCCTCACGTTGGCGTGAAAGTGGCACTCGGAGGATTTTAACCTTCACCTCCTGAAGGCCGGGGGAAACAGGACATGTTGGAATTTAATTAAGCAATTAGACGGACGCTTTGCCTCAGCCACAAACAAGTGGCAGGCAGAAAGAACGGAAACTTTGAGGCAAACATACAAATGCACATAAAAACATTTGTGTATCAGACCAGGTATTGTGAGAAATGCAAGGAGTTCCTTATTCACATGTTAATACGCATGCATATGTACAGTGAGAAAAAGCAGCACTCTCACTGCATGTAAGCTCCAAGCAACACACCCCCTGACAAAAAGTGGAGACTAAAGAAACGACGGCTCCTGATTAGCCATTGTCAAAATATTTGCAACTGAGGAATTCCATCAGGCGAGCGCGGAATCGGCTCCTCTACAAAAGAGCCATCTTCCCTGAGTAACAAGTAGGTGCAATGAGTGTCGACAGAAGAGGAGCTGAAATCCCCCCCGGGCTAGAGAATATCCCGCTATTGTAGTCTTAACCCGCGAGACCTGGCGGGGAATGTACAGCTTTCACAGTCACTTCTCATCCTATTTGTAGCACTGCCGCTGATGTGCAAGCTCCTGGGCCAGAGCAGGTCACTTTTTCTTTTTTCTTTTTATATCTCTGTCGTCCTTATACCTTTAGAAACCGCCACCTTTCACACCTCTTTTAAATCTCTTTTAAGAAACAAGTCCAACAAATATTTGAGGGGGCATTCATCTACATCATGTTGTTTTCTCTCTCTTCCTCCACAACCTCACGCCAAACCACTTTTTTTCATCTCTCTTTTTGTATTTTTTTGTTCCACGAGGCAAGTTTCATTAAAGATCCAATTATGCAAATCAGGTGCTGGAGAGGCAGTTGAATATGCACTATAATGGTGTACAGTAATCGTTCGACACAATATACGGCATCCGGGGCCAGATTTATGAGCGCAACAGAACTGCAACGCCTCCGTCCTTTGGTGAAAACCTCTTGATCATAATTAAAGGTGCAGGAGTTCTCTCCAGCATCCTCACACCCTCCTCTTTTCTACCTCTTTTTCTCTACTGTTTTCCTCTTTTTCTTCTCCCTCCATCTTGTGCTACTTTGGCGTGCTCATTAGCAGAGGTCTGGGAAGTTTACAGAGGTCACATCCGAGATCTGGAGCAGCTAAAGAGCAGGCATGACATGTCCGACGTGGCCGCTGATGGTATGTGAAGTGGGTAATAGACATAACCTGCCTCACACACACATATAACCTTCCATCTCACCAACACTGGAGGTATTTACCACTGTCTTAGCTGAGCGCGGCTGAATGCTAAGCAGTAACAATTCTCTGCTTCAGGACCTCTGATTGATGTGTGCTTGCCTGTTTGTGTTAAGCTGTTGTCTACGGAAATGACACAGCTGAAAACATAGCGCCCGCCGTTCGACACATCAAAAGGGGAAACGGTCCTGACATCGCATGACACATCCTTAAATCCCAAATGCTAACGAACTTCGAGGGAAAAAAATGGCAAACTAAAGCCAGACTCAATAATGCCTTAATGCCAAGGGGGCTCAGCGGGGAAGCCGGAGCAAACAAAGGAGGAATATCACGGGGTTGTGAGGATGAGATGTTTTACATTTCTTTCAGTACACATTCCTTGATGGCGTTATACTGATTACACAGACAGAGAGCGAGGGCAAGGCCAGAGCATCACCTGGACACTGGACCATCTCAGAGCTGAAACACACACACACACACACCGTACAAGGGTTCACGTGCACACCGTCGCATATGCAAAGTCCAACATGCATCGACCTGCCTGCATACACATTCTCAGGCTTATTTTACCAACGTAACCTCATGCAACGGTTTGTATGATATCATACGAAAAGTTATTCCTCATTTTTCCTACGGATGTCGAGCAACGCGTGCCACTTTTCGCTCGTGCAGGCAGTCTCTTCCAAATGAACTTCCGTCTACACAGGAAACAACTTGCTTAGGTTGAGGCAAAAACAAGACTTTGGTAGGTATAAGAAAAAATGGTGTTTTGGGTTAAAATAACTGAGGAAGTGGCGAAATTATGAGAGAAATAAGTCGTGACAAAGACCTCAACGTTATAAATCAATTTGGGTTTCACACGAGACACCAACAGTGGTCTCCTGGGTGAAAGTCTGGTGTTTTTGGACCCATACACTCCAACCTCAGTGGATGACATACACATTTATTTCATGGAATACAGACAAATTATCGATCATTACTTTTGGTAGTATAGCTACGAACAGTGTTTGAGAAGCTTTTAACGATGTCTGCTACTGACAACTGCAAGGAGATTGTGATGAGACAAGGATTTTGAAGATAAATAGAACCTCCTTTTGCCCACTTTTGTGCCCACCTCTCCCTCCACTTCGACCTCTTTAGCCATCCAGATCTCACCCCGCCCCCAACCCCCACCCGACTCCCCCAGTTGCCCAGACAGGCAGACGCTCCTTGTGATGGCACCCCGGCACGAGAGGACTGAGTCAAGCCTATCTGTCAGCGCCTCATCTTCCCCACACTCTTTATTCTTAGATCAAACTGACGTTCGTGATTACCCCCCCTACCAACCCCAACTCATCCAGCCCACTGCTCCTCCATCCCTCCAACCCCACAATCCTTATCAAGCTCTCAGAACGAATAACATACCGGAGAAAATGTACACTCCGACTCATAAGTACGAGATGAGACATTAACATAGCACGCACAGGAGGAGATCTGTACATAAACTCTCATTTGAACAGTGATTCAATAAAACTGATCATTCACACGGCTAGATTTTAATTGATAGCATATTCATTTCTGGATAATGGTATCTTCTATTTCCCATTGCTCTTTTATATTATTCAATAACAGAGTCGTTTTTGGTGCAGTCGGTTTTACTTTGGTCCTAATTTCTAACAAAAGCATGGCCTAATAACGAGCAAAGGTCAGTGGCACTGACTTCAGAAAACTATTATAACGATTCATCCTCACTTCAACGGAATAAATCCTAATTACTGTTCCTGATAAAAGTTCGGCATCACACCTTGTGGGCTGAAAAAACGTTTTTTTTGATGACAGAAATTGAAACAAATGTGATAAAGAAATGTCTACTTTTGAGGTTTCCGTCTAATGTGTGTAATCTAGCGTGTGATGTTTTGTGGTCAGGAGGACAATCTCGTCTTGACTTCACATCCCACATTTGACTCAATGCTTTCGATTGCGTGTGAGCATGTGTGTGTGAGCATGTGTGTGTGAGCATGTGTGTGTGTGCATGCGAGTGTGTGTGCTCATCATATTAGCCTCGTACGGCAACTGCAAGAGCCCGGCTCGCCGATGTCTTCGCCTGTCTTGTCTTGAACTCTGGAGATCAAGGTCATGGAGCTACAAGGCTCAGCCCAGACTAACGCCTCGGTGTTACAGCCCCTTTAACACCCTCCTTGGCCCCCCTGCGGGACACTCACATACACATATACACAGACACGCTGGAATACATGTACGCAGCTGCCTGTGTGAAGAGAGAGCGGATCAGAACCAGAATGGAAATGAAGAAGTGACACCAGTATCCACAGCTTTCCCCCAGTAGGTAACGGAGGGATAGAAAGAGAGGGGTGGAAGGGGGGGGGGGGGGGTGCTTTCACAATGACTGCACATATCAATTAATGGCTGGCTGATGAGCAGAGCTGGCCTGATCTGGCCTGCCCACCACCGCCCTGATCCCAGCGGACTGGGAGCCCTGGCCTCGCCGCCTGTACAGCTGGAGCCCTCTCCTCCATAATTACATGAGGAGGGGATGAACTAGCCACAGTGAGACTGCCTGTCTGACTGCAGTGTGTTGCACATGCATACATCACCAACTATGGCACAAGATAACTTGAATTATGTGTTGTCCGATTGATTATACACACACATTTTCTGTACTGCTAGATTATGTAATTTATGCGACCACTTCACTGCGGGTTTGTGTGTTTGTGTGATGGCACTGGGATGTCTGCTCGTGTGCGCATTTGTTAATGAGCGCATGATTTTTCTTTCCTTTTAAAAAAAAAAGAAGAAAAATCTGATTGTGTACACGTCAACGTGCAAATAATTCACCGGGCGTCGGACTGACAACGCGGCGGCTTCAGTCGAGTGGGTCTACTCCACGGTGAACCGAGTGGCTGACTGACTGACTGACAGCCTGGTGAAAAGAGGACTGATTTGATGCCATCCTTTGCATGCCATGCTGTCTCTCTCTCTCCATCTCTCTCTCCCCCCTTGTCTCCCTCATCACTCCCTCCACCCTGGCTTTCAGCTGAGAGGTGTGTATCGCCGCAGTCAGTCACAGCCCGCGGCACCCTTTAGCAACACTGACACGGGCACAGGTGGGAAAGCAACTAATACACGATCAACCAATAACACCGCCACTGACTGGCTCCCGAGAAAACATTTTGAGCTCTGTCGATCAGGAAGTTGCAGCTGGAGAAATGTCAAAATACTGTGTGGCGTTTTTGCTGTAATGAATCTCACAAAATAAAACATCCCATCCATAAACATTGTGTATTCATCTATCTGACTTGCCATGAAGTGAAGATAAATAATGTGTGCATATTTTATAAGAATAATTATTTTAATGACAACAATGCTGACAATTAATTGGATAATTCATCAGTGAGTAGTATGTAATATTAAAATTTAACCTGACGGATGCAAAAAATGTGAAGTAGGCCTAATGAATATTAAATAAATTGCTAACACAAACCACTGAGGCCTTGACACCAAATTCACTACATAAATTCTTTGAGCAGGCCGGTCTGCAAACAAGGCCTTTTCTTAAAACACAGCGTCTCTTCCCAAATGTTTTCACCCGACAAGAATGACAACATTTCAACTTGTAGCAGCGCAGAGAGGTCCAGTAAAGGGCAAGCAGGTCTGAGAGGCATCCTGAACTGTCAAGAGGAGCGGGGACACTTATCCATTCGCTATTGCATCTCCAATAAGAGAATGAAAGGAGCTGACAAAAAGGGTTTACGCCCAGACACTATTTCAGACATAATATCCGCCCTGTGCATACCATTAAACAATGACAGCATCTCAACTCGCACAGCACATCTATTTATCCCCTTTCCTTGCACAATGAAAACGAGGAAGAGGCAACATTTCTTCTTCTTTTTTTTGGCTCAAGACAACTGTAGGGAAGGTTAGAGAAACAGTCGGAACCAACATGATAGACATTGTTGAGTATTTTAAGAAGCATGACATGTGTCTTCACAGCCATTGTGCAGAGCTGGTAGCTGTGGGAAGTGTCTGGATAACCCAGGTCAGATCACTCAGGGGTCAAGTCGACTTCCAAGAAAAAGGTCCTCCCCACCCAAGAGGCACGGTGAGAAAGAGGCTTTAAATGGGATTACAAGCCTTCATCCCCGGTGCCACATATTACTGATAATTCAATACTGCCCCATCATTTAAGCACAAAATGTAAGCCTCGATGTGGGATTTCTGCAACCGGTTAGATTTTTTTTTAGCGCACGAAACGCGCTCAACCTGCTGGATCTTTAGGATATCCTAAAAACGAACACCCTTTGGTGAATTAAAAGATTACTCCTGAAAGCACGAGTGTAATGACATACACGACCTCTTCCATCAAACCGGAAAAATATTATTGGCTTATGGGCTCCGTCATTTTATATTTCCACAGTTACGGATATCTATCAGCCTCATGTAGCCTTTGACTCGCTCTAACTTTCTCCCCTCTCTCTTTAAAACAAAAACAAAATAAACCCGCACATTCCCCCCATCAAGAGTGACACCGCTTCTCAAAAAAATGTCAATTTCACTGCGGCTATTATGTGTTTACCCCCCTCGTCTGAATGCCATCGTAACGTCTCCTCAAAGCATAATGCAGGGGCTGCTTATTCATAAGAGAGGTCGATCACTGCACAAAATGGCAGGTCTCACCGGCTCTTCTTCCATCTCACAAGTTTTGACACATGGTGGCAAACGCGCCGGTAAACTTGACTCGCACTCCCGCACACTTTCAGCACAAGTGCGGCTGTCGGTAGAAAGTTTTTCGCTTACACACTTACCGGGGAACACGGCTGGACTTTTCTAAAAGTCTCATATCGATGATCTGTATACGCAATATTGCCAAACGGTGCGCCTGAACGTATTTTACGCATAATGTTACTGAGTAAAACAAGCAATGGTAAACAAAAGTTATTATAATTAATTTTCTGCTGGAATAAAAACAATAAGCGGTGAGTTTCAAGGTGTCGAGATCGCAGCCCATGTCTCGGTCCCAGCTGCTGTTTTGTCGCAGTTTGTTACGATCGTCAGTTGCTCCGGATAATTGCACTGTTATTTTCTAATCATGATTGGGGAGACATCAGGCGCCCCCGTTGTGATGCACCCGCACAAACAACCCCAATGCTCCACAAAACTGACGAGTAATACACTTCAAACCCACCAGAAAAAGCCAAGACGTGAAACCCACTATAAGCTCCACACTTCTTCTTCTTCTTACCTTTTATATTTGGCGAAGCGCCGGCTAACTCCTGCGCGTAAACGATGCGTTGTGAGAGATAGTGTTCATTGAATAATGAGGCATGTCCATACGATTTGACCGGATCATATTCTTGTCGGATGACGGGGGTGTTGAAAAGTGCGCTTCGGACCTGTAACAGACTGTCCACTCCTCGATCCTGTCCCTACAACTGCTCCCCGCCGCGCATCCTGAGTTTGAAATGTAAAATACGGCTTTATTACTTGCTTCTCTGCCCCTCTCTGTCGCTGTCTGCTCAAGGTAAACGTTTGCATTGATGCCGATCGCCAGGCATCAGCATATTCCCTTCATCTTTCAGCTTGGACTCCCCCTATCTGGTAGGTGAAATGCATTGTACCGTTAAAAAGGCACTCCATTGTAGAATGCACAGCCGACTGGCTGGATACAGCCCGGGTCTTGCGGTATTCGCCGTTGACGGGGATAAAAAGCAGCTGATGCACAGAGAACCTCGTTTAAAGAAATAATCCCCTCATCATTACATTTCCTATGGTACCGTGACAAGAGAAAAAAGCCGATTCCCAAGCACCTTAGTTTGTTTCTGACCTTGAACTGCCCACAAACACTCTTTTATTTAAAAATCTGCCCCCTGTATAACCATTCACACACAGTCAGCCTCGCCGCTTTGCCACCGTGCGTTAAAAAATTGCCTTGGATAACAACCCTCCGTTTAAAAACACCCAGGTCATAAAATGACTCCAAAAAGTAAAATTCCTTACCTTTCAAGTGAACAGTTTCGAGTCTTTTTCCCTCTTCTTCTCGCCTTAAAAGAACTCCAGGATAAATGAGTGTTGCCTCCTGTGCGTCCTGAGCGTCAGTCACCGCTTAAGAGAAGTAATGAGTGATAAAAATGACGCTCATCTATCTGCACTGTAACCTTGTGGCGTATTTAATGTAAATAAGCCCCGTTGTGTTGCCAATCCCCATGCATACAAACGCAAAACCGCTCCTCAGGGACTCGCTTTTTTCCCCTCTCAATGTATTGACGATTTATTCTTACAGCCTGGGAGCGCAATAGGGAATGAACATAATTATTTGAAAATATGATATACCAATAATGCCACTAGTCCAATTTGTGAATGAATGCATTTCTACACACCTCTCTCTGAAGATGTTGGAAAGCTCCCACTCTGTCTGCAAAATAAATACTTTTTGTTTTTGTTTTTTTGGGATATTTCCAACAGGACCCTAAACTTGAAGTTGGCACAACTTTTTTGCTACGCGTAAAAAACACACGAGACAAGAAGACGTCCCGCATAGGCCGAACTGTTTCTTGTGACTAAAACCTTCCTTGCGGAGTGGGTTTTGATATATTATGCTTCTATAGGGGGGTGGAAGAGACCGAATAATGCAATTATAGATTCAGTGTCCCAGCGTTGACAAAAGACAGGACTTCAATAGAGGCTTTGTTATGGGATTATATAATGATTATGGGGTAATTATGGGAACGGTTTGGTAATAATAAAAAAAGTATCAAGTGCTCTCTTGCAGGGACAGCTTGTTTTCTATAATGTAAGCGCATGAGTAGAGGAGTGTGATAAGACAGACAGACGGTGCTGCTGACAGCTAGTGGCAGGATGACGGCAGACAGCCCCGATTATTCAAAATGTCGAACCGAGAGACACATTAATGCCACTGACTGAGATGCGATCAAATGTCCTCGGAACCGGACATGGATGGGCCCACAATGGAATATCTCGGGGTCATATTCATAACAGCCCTGTGCGTAACGACCCCCCCCCCCTCCCCATACCCACACACACACACACACACACACACACACACCCTCATCATCCTCTCCACGCCGCCTGTGCCATGCTGTATGTGTCAGAGGGAGAGAGAGACACACACATGTAAATGGTCACTCAGACAGAGAGCACATGACACTCCATCTGTGGGTGAACATAATCCGCACCTTATACAGCATATTATAATTATTATTGTTTTTAATCACATTAAGGAATGTATTGCAGTCTGTTTATGAAAGTTTTTCACAGAAAATATTTACTCATCTTTTCTTTTTTTCTTCTTTTGACCTTTTTACTCATGTCAAGACATACTTATTATTAGACATGTTAAAGTGGTAATCCTGGTGGATTTAGAATTTCTATTTGAGAGAAAACTGTGGAATTGTGTTCCGAGTGTAACAGTCTGGAGTCTTGTTGTTGATACATGAGCTTTAAGTTTTCAGAATTGTGTGCATAGTTCCATTTTCGTGTGTGTATACAATGGAGAAAAACTGTAATACAGTTTTTCTCCCCCGGGAACGTCGCCACAGACACCCAGTTTGTAGTACTGCAAATCTGTAAATATTGCAATACATTCATCAGTGAGACATAGGCTCAATCACCATTGTGTTACCTCCTTCGGCAATAGATAGTGACTTAAAAGACACTATTTTCAATGAAAATCTTCGAGATTGCCACTTTCAGATATAAACTGGCTTAATATTTTCTGTCTCTCTTTTTTCTTCTGACTCTATTGATACTTATGTTCATAATATGTATGCCTTTTTAAAGATATTTTGTGTGAAAAGATATTCTCACACTGATCTGTCAGTGTGTGTGTGTGTGTGTGTGTGTGTGTGTGTGTGTGTGTGTGTGTGTGTGTGTGAGTGTGTGTTGTGTGAGACATTAATAGATAGCCTAAATATCTGCTTTCTTCCCCTTCCCAGACAAAACATGTCTTCCTCTTTAAAAGATACTCCACATTCATTATTCACTATGAAATCAGATTCTCATGCTTGCTCCTTTAAATGCTTATATGGAATTCAGTTTGATGCGTATGAAATTCTTTTTTTTCTTTCCTTCTTTTTTTTGAGCATTTTCCAAAATAAAATAAAATAAAAGTTTCCCTCCCCTTAAAGAAATTAGCATAACCATTTCCCATCAATAATATGGCTATCTCTATGGGAGTGATAGCAGCAAGCAGTAGGGGTGTTCCTTTTGCCGATTCTCCATGGATCAACAGCGCGTCATCAGCTCCTTTTGAACTTGTTATAGCAAGTCAAGTGATTCTTTATCGGCTGACAGCCCTGACAATGCATCGGGGATGGGAAAGCAGGTCAAAAGGAAGTTGCCATATGGACTTAAGCATGCAAATTTCTAACAATACATAGCAGCGAGGGTTGTACTCTCACATGCACGCCACCATATATGTGCAAGTAGCCACGCAAAAGTGTTTGCCAGTCGTATTGTAAAGGCTGACAAGGATCTCAGTGGCTTAAATTAATTGTATGAAGAGTATAAAACTAATTTAAGCTACACAGGATAAACTGATACAAGCAAATCTAAATGCATTTTCTGAAAATGTAATTGATTTTTATAATATTAGTGGCTCCTGTTGCCTTCTAGTGATCACCGACAAGGGACTCAACCCACCTGTATGATAACTAAGGGAATATAAATGATTTTCAGCATCACTTTTATTGATATTTATTTGTGTTTACAGGCAAAGCGTGCAGCTTTATCTGCCATTTCACAAGTTCATAAAACTTAATCCTAAAGCCCTTTCGGCTGCCACGTGAAACCTAACTGTGAGAAAGCACATTAATATATATTTTGTATTTGAGTACTGTATGTGAGTGAGGGACAGACAGGAAAATGTGTGACAGTGCTTAATTTTGCAACAGGTGCATCACAATCATGTCTGTACTGCTTTACTTCTTCATTTGCATTCACTTTACATTACTAGCCTCACACTTTTGTGTTGCTCTCATTGATTACACTTCAGTGAGTAAATTAATGTCACACATTTTTAATGTTGCAGTAATAGCGTCCCATGTTTCAACCTCTTGCTGGGCTTCTTTGGCGTGCTATTAAGTTTGCTTCAAAACGAATGGGAATTGGTAAGCAGGCAGAGAAGTCAATATATCAGAGAGAGATATTTGGTGCTGTACTGCGTATCTGTTCAAGTGCACGGCCTGTGTTTCTGTGTGTGTGTGTTTGTGCTGAAGGCATGGGAGGCAGAGGGAGTGTTGGCCGCCAGTCCTGGGAGGGTCATCACTGCCTTATTACTGCCATGTTAGTGACTAGCAGCTGAAGATGGCTCTGCTCCCTGCCCCTCTGCTTGGGAGTCATCCAAGACAGCGTCCTCCAAAAACAGACCGGCCACTGTTCACTTCTCAGATAGATTAAGATGTTATTCCACTGCTCTGGCCATCTCTATCTGACTCTCTCTTTCCCCTTTACCAGACCCAGATTTACAACATGCCTGCCTGTTCCTCTAAGTCTCCCAGGGGCCTTTTTTGCTCATTTTAAATATTAGCAAGTACAGGCAACAACGAAAGAGCATGGGGGCAACATGATAGTAAGATTTTCCTGCTGTTGTTTGTAACAGTTTAGAGGGAACTACCAAATTATGTAGTTGGTGGTGAGTATGTGCATATGCAGTGTGTGTGTGTGTTTGTGTCTGTATGACTGCATGCATCTTTAAAGCCAGATATTATGCCCAGTTTATATTTAAATGCAAACACAGCGGAGACTCTGGCTTCCCCCAGAGGAAAAGAAATGCTTTTCTTTACTTCAAATTGAGTTTCTCAAAGTCTAATTTGTAGCAGCCCTTTGATGAACAAATGTTTTCAGACTATCCTGCTTTAATGAAAAGGGAGTGAGTGCAATTTTAAACAATCCCGAGCTCTGAACCCTCTGTGACTGTAAACTTTAAAAATTAAACTTTAGAATTTGTATCAATTACACTTTCAAGTTCTGACGGGGCCTTAAATAAGAGCCAGGAGCGCCGGCTATGGAAAACGTTTACCACACAAGATTCATTTCCACTGCCGTCGTCTCCTCCATTGGTGACATCAATCCCTCATGTGAGGCATTTACGTTTTCAACAAATACACACTGAATACACACTACTGTCTCAGGCTCTCCCTTGATGACTGGGGTCAATGAGTGTGCATGTTTGTCAGCTCGGATCGTTAATGAAACGCTCACACAAATACAGCACAGGCAAATATTTACAGCCCAGCCTGGAGATTTCATCACAGACAAATCTGTGATTCTTCAGGAAGCACTGTATTTCTTTATTTGCCAGGACAGAGCGTATACTCAAGATCAAACTTGTCCTGGCCTTTGACTTATAACCAGTGTGATTTTAATTTAAATCATATGAATCTACGTCTGCCCAGAACAGAAATGAAATATTTCTAAATGAAAACATCTGACTCTAATTGATTAAGAACAATGATCTGCATGGTAGGTCTTGAATATCCTTGTTTTGATACTGATTAGATTTATTTTCTTCCATGACTAAGGGAAAGAGAACTGCTGTGTGTTTCACGTGTTTCGTACATCTTTACTGAAATATACTGAAATACCTTCAGAACAGCGTTAAGTGTTGTTGAACAACCTGCTGGGTTCATCAGAGATCACTGGGTATTTATTTATTGGTAAAGCTTTCATATTTTTTCAAAAATTACATAACTTTTTAATTTAAGCCTTTATCGCATTTGATCTTACCAACAGGCAGTAGATGCTTTTTTAAAATGATCATTCAATGTATTTTTTTCTTTTTTTTCTTCAGTTTGATTTATTTTTATTAATTGTATTTATCATTGACAGACTGATTGACTGACTTATTGAGTGAATGCGAAATTATATTATTATTATATTATTATTATTATTATTATTATTATTATTATTATTATTATTATTATTATTATTATTATTATTAGTATATTATATTATATCGAAAGGTCACTTAAATTAAAAGTCAATTATTAGGCGCTATTACCGTAATGCCTAGTATACATTACAAAACAACAAAAACACATGGGGCTAGTTTTTTTTTTCAGGCAGAGGCTGGCGTCTCCCATTACTGTTTCAGACCTCAACAAGTATAAAGTTGTTTTGGCGCCTCACTTCTTTCGCTCTCTCCGGGCTCTTTCCCCGTTTCCCTCAGATCCAAAAACACGCACCCCATACGCACATCCATGCTCATACGTCATGTGTCTCATGCCAGAGGCTTAAAAAAATGACAGGAGAATAAATTTGTACTCGATGTTCGCGATATAGTAATTTACTACATCCCACGTAGAACAAGCTGCAATACAATGAGTATATTTAATATATCGTCCACCCTACGTGGGGCTAATCGTTACATGTACATGTATGTATATGTATGTGTGAATATGTGTTCCTTTTTTGTTTTCCTGAAAAGTAAAACCAATCAGTGCCAAAAGTGTGTGTGTAAACTTATTAATGATGGATTACCTCCTTAGTTAAAACCAATGATTTGTTAATTAGGAAAGCACTCAAAACCCCCCAACAGTAAAAGTTCATACCTTATCTTCACAAGGACACCCACAGTGACAACATTCAAACATACCAATCAGTTCTAGACTTTACTCAACTTTTTGATTATCAGTCAGTTGTTGCCCTTAGACGTCTGCTTTTCCCCTCTGGGTAGGCGCTTTCATGCACTACCACTCGCTCTCTCCTGTCCTCTCACCTTTCCACCAGAGTCCATATTTTCTGGATAGTGTGCTATCATATTTTACTATTACCTATCAATTGGTTTCTAATCGCAGTAACAAGGCAGCTAGCTGGCTGGTGACAGAGCGCTAACGGCCTCGCAGGGAACATTAAGGAGGCTGGGTTATGCTGTGGGCCGTTAACTACCTACAGGCACTGGCTAATGGCTGCAAATGACCTCCTCAGTGGCTATTAGCACATAATTAGAACCTGCAGACCAGTGGTGACCTCCGCCGGACACACGTGATTACTCCTCTCCCCGTGTGTTCTCCCATACTCTCCTGTTCTCTCCTTTCCTCATCGCTCCACTTCTTTCTTTTCCTTTCCTCCTTCTTGTTTCCTTTTCTCTAATGCTCTGTAGGATTACATTGAATCCCTGGTGGGAAAACTACCACTAAAATTAATCTCTTTATAGTGCCCCAGTACCAAAATACTCCACCATACTGTAGGTCCTGGGAAATTGCATTAAGAGAGAATATTCATTGCTACACTCATACAAGGTCTGATTATTGGTATAAAACGGTTTCAGTGTCAGAGTAAATTTAATCATTTTTAAAAGCTTACGGCCTTTTTACCTCGCTGACAATTGCCAGCACCTCCTTGACCTGATTCAGTAGCACTTCCTTAAATCAGCAGATAATGCAGCTCTGCACTGAAAGAGAAGCTAAACGGCAGATAAAGTGCAAGGTGCTGCCACACTACAAAAGGGCTCAGTCACACTAACCTCTGTGTACACTTCAGCAACAGTCTCCCGTTACCCAGAACAAAAGAGACGCTTTACTAGGTTAGTGTCAGCTCAGGAGCAGCAGCGAAACAACGAGAGAACAACAAAGGAATGTGCTGATTTTTTTTTGAGTGTTAGGGGAAAAAGCTACACAGTACCAGTGCCTTAAATTATCAGTGAATTATCTCTGAGCCTGTGGGAATTATGTGGGTTATTTGTAACAACCAGTCAAGGACAAGTGGGCCTTGTGTTATAACTATGAGATGAATACTGACTGAATAATGACAAAAAAAATCCTGGCCAACTATCTATCTTTCCAGGCCATCTTCTAGCCTTGGAAATAAGAACCAGGTACAGTTGCTCAGCTGAGCTGACGATGAGTGAAGCTGGTGAGGACATATAGTAGGGAGTAAACACTGCTGGACAAATGCAACTGGCACTACCACCGACACAATAAATACAGCTGTTGTACCCTTGACCATGTCACTGGCTTGGCACAGTAGCACAGTATTCTAATGTGGAAAAAAGAGCAATGGTTCTCAGTCAGTCTGTTGTGAAAGCTGTACAGTCAAGGTCTTCAGAAAAAAAGCCCAGAGGACCCAACTGGGCCCAACGCAGGTCAAGGGTCTATACCCTGTTTCAAGGTTGTGTCTCACTAAAACTCTTGCAGGTTTCTTGTTATAAGATGATCTTCATTTGGACCTGATAAGGCCAAGAAGTGTATGAGAAACAATGCTTACAGCAGGGATAAGAAGATTGCCAGAGATTTTTACTCAGGTTATAGTTCTGTCAATTTAGTGAAATGTAATTAAAAGTAACTGTACTTGTCTAAAAATGTTGAAAGATCAAACAAAAGAAATAGGTAAATGTTTAATTTGAAATTTTAAAAGAGAAAGACGGAACTAAAAAAAACACCTTTAAACTATAATACAATTTAATATACTACAATTGTATGTACATGCCTATACATTTAATTATAGCATTTATAAATACACAGCCGCCTCCTCAGCATAGCCTTACTACAATTAACCAGAAAAGAGGTCAGAACTCAGACAATCAAACCAAAATGACCAACTTAGTTAAAATTAGCATTCATTTGTCATTAAGCTACATCAATTAAATAGCCTAGCAGGCACTTCTTTCAGAGTCAACAGTAAAATAAAGCATAACCAAGGCACACAACATGGAGATGTTTACACAAGACAAACGTTTTAATAGCTGCAACCCAAAGACACAGAAAGAAAAGAAAAGATCAGTTGCACAACGCATAGTGTTCACAAAACACTAAATGCTAGGCAACGCAATAGTTGTTGATGTTTAGTCCACAATCTGCTCTTAGGTTCAACTTCTCATTTATTCTATTAATACCATGGTCCAGGTGAATAGTCAATTCTGATTGGCTGCAGGTTGTCCATTTATTTCTGATAAAGGACACTTTCGCAGTATTTCCAATGAAACTACATTTTCACTGTTTTAAATTAATGTTCTGCTGTGTCCAAAGTAAGTATCCATAGCAACAGGGACAGTCAAATCCTGTATTTAAAATGTATTCCAACATGTTAACAAGTTAGCATCTAATTACGACGATGAAGTCCTTCAGTGCCTCATCCTCTGAACACTACAGGATGGCGACTGTAACGCACAAGTTGCAGGGAGTACACTGCCCCTCCGAACTTACTGTTACTTTAGCTCATACCACATCCCATTCCCTATTTACCTCGCTACTTCAGACTGCGGACGACAGTGCAGCCTCTCATTTGTTCGTGAAAATCTCGATATTGAATTGGGGACAATGACATGGCTGGATAGCTAGCTAGTCTTGCTGTTGAACATACTGTCAAATTATATTTACTGTACTGTACGTAATGTTATTGACTTTTAATCTTGCTAGCATAACGTTAGCTTTTGGCTCATAGCTAAGCCAAAAGCTTCTATGAGCTGAGTGGACTAGAAATATCCAGCATTCCCATGTTGCGCTATTTGCTGTAGTGAACAATGTTTCCATTGGATAAGAACCTTATGAGATGGTAATGATTGTTCCAGATGTTACTAGCGAAATGGAGCTATAGCTTGTAAAAAACTTTAGATTTTGATTGCAAAATGCACGAAAATATAAATATATGGTCCTATCTTTTTTTTTTTTGACAAGTGGCTTTGGCATAAGCAGAATATATATATATATAATATGACCAGTCCACTCAACCTCCCATGTCCCACCAGCTCCTCAAACAGTGTTTCAAACATTTTTGATTGAAACAGCGCTTCCTAAGTGAACATTTTAGCATTTAGACAGACAAAGCATGCAGCTGTTGATCATGCAACGTTGTGTGAGGGGGCTCGATTTGGGTTACTTAACGCACTTGCTGGGCGGTGTATTAGAGATTAATTAGGTTGTTTAAAAAACTTTCTTACTCACTTTTTGTATTGTTCACAAACTGTCTAACAATCTCAGATGAATACAAAGTCTGTAGGCAACTGGAAAGGATTTTGGTATCTGAAGCCTTGTGGTTTTTGTTTATAGTACGAGTAGCATTAAACAATCACGTATGAGATGGCTGTGGTTGGTTGGTCGAAATGCAATCTCAGAACCCATCGGCTATCGTCTGATAACGATTTAGCTTAAAGTTAGCTTGTAAACTGGCTACTTTTGAAACAATCTGGTTCAGACCTCCGCTTGTACACTGGAACCCTCAAAATATTGCCCCTTGGGTTCCAAGATTGGTTGTCTATTAGATACGCCATCTAGTGGCAGTATGAAAACAGACAGGAACACACACCACTATCCCTCTTTCAAGTCATGCACAGTAACACAGAATGAATGGGCTGAAAGCAGCACAAAGATTGCACCATTTCTACAAAGAAAAAAAAATGGAATTATTTGAAAGATTTTTTATCTGCAGACTTTGTCGCTCGAACAAAACATATGTGGGTTTTGAATCACTTGCCAAAAAACTGATGCTGTCGTTCGTTTTGAGAAGACAGTCTCCGTTTAGCAGTTGTAAATGCTTGTATGTACATATGACAATGGTCTTCCATTGCTAAAACTTATCCTTTAGGTGCTTAATACTAAAACAGACCCTAACAGTATGTACAAATACGTTCATATTGCATGAATTAAGGTACCACTTGACTATATCATGACATATTTGACTGGCATAACATGACACCTACATGGTCTCAAGAGGATAAATAAGAAGCTCCTCCACCAAGACTACATCAGTGTGATCCTCCCAGGGTCAGACCTGTGCTGTGTACAGTGCCCACCAGAGGCTGAAGCCTGCTGCTGCAGGTGGGTGGAGTGTGGGCAGTGGGAGGGTCGGGGCCTGTGTAAGACCGAGCCAAGAGGTCTCCTGAGTATTTAGATATCCCAATTTCCTGTCCTGTGTCACCAGGTCTTCAGAAAGCGTTTTGTGTCATGGGTTAAGACACGCATACTCACAAACACACACACAAGGACAAGACATATAACCGCAGTCCTCACTGAATCAATTTATTTTCATTTGCCCTCTGACAGCAGTACTCTGGTCTTTGCTGCCGAAACATGCGGAAACATCTCTGAACCAAAGGTCCCTCTATCTGTTCATGGGATTGCATCTTCCAAGTCAGCTCTCTGCTGCTGCCTTATTTTGCTTTTCTATGATATCAGGTCAAATAGCCATAAGCCATAGTGTACTGAGGAATGACACAGTAGATACATTCTTTCTCTTTGCCACAATGTTTCACATACGGACTGTGGTTCTTCATGCTGTAATATTAAGAGGAATGTTGCAGTGTGGTTGATGGTAGGGATCATGGCCTCAGTGTGGGCCAATTATCGTGGTGAAGGCATTGTGTCCAAAAATAGCCTCTGGTTTGGATGCTGTTTTTCGGGGGGAGAGTCCAGCCGAGTGTGGCACAGCAGCTGTGCAGTGTGTCTGTTAAATGTTGGGGATAAGCACAGAAATAAGCACGCTCATGCACTGACAGATATGACAATCACACAACACACAATAACACACATGCAAGCATCTATTCATATGCACGTTCATAAGAAACACACTTGGATGATTATACACAGGAATAAGAAAAAGGTTATCTCCAGTGCACAACTATGAAGGGAAGCATGGGAAAGAAAGAAAGCTTTAGTCAGTAAGAGAAGAGAGAGACGTTGGAAATTGCACTTCCATGTCATCCATTTCCTGGAGATGGCTGCAAACCCCTGGACACACTTAATCAGGAAAAGGGCACACCTCCGAGTATCCATTCTTTTGTAATGGCATTACACCGCACAAGTAAGATTTAGAGATCCCTTAATGTGCCAGAGTCTTCTGCATAAAAGTATATACAAAGGTTAATATTGCAATAATATGTTCCTGGAGGGCATTGTAATCATTATCTCTCTGGTGGTATCAATTAGAAGCACTTTACTGCAGGTAATGACTAGGATTCCGGTACAAAATGACATTATTATTATTATCCCCATCTATAATTTCAGAGTGGATACACAAGACATGGGAAAAAAAAGAAAAGCATAAGTTCAACCAAAGGTAGGCTTAAAAGTGAGAGGACTTTTACTGTTGGACTCGAGGAAGGAAACTGAGGCTGGGCGGCTGATTCAAGTGTGTGGCCCATGTGTGTCTACGTGCATTTGCATGTGCACTTGTGGGTGTGCTGGAAGTTTCAAAGGGCCAAATAATACACAAATAAAAACGTGCATCCTCTTATTCATGGCTTGACTGTCTGTCCCAGTTTCCTCAAAGCAGCTTGTGTGTGTGTGTGTGTGTGTGTGTGTGTGTATGTGTGTGTGTGTGTGTGTGTGTGTGTGTGTGTGTAAGAGAGGGAGGCCGGGCGAGAAAGAGGGATAGATACAAAAAAAAGAAAGCTTCGACAACCTGCTGACAAATATTTGCATTCCGAAAGCACGGGAGTACTGTTCTTTGCTCTGCTCTATTTATCCAGAAAGAAAGAGTGAGGGGAAGAAAGTTAGAAATGTCTGAAAAGATGTGTATTTGTGTGTGTTTGTGTGTTGTGACCTTTGCGCTTAGCTCCAAACATTCATAACGAGTGCTCTTTCCCTTATTGACCCCCTCATCAAAAACATGAATAATTGAGGAATAAAAAATGCTCTTGGTTGTCCTAGTCGGCATTAAGCACAGAGAAGCAGGCCCTCAGACTTTTGATTTAGCTGTTTTATATTTAATAAGCACACACAAGAGCCTCAGAGGCGCCTTTTTTAGAAGGATTTAATTGGACGTCAGTGACATCCATCACAGGGTTGTCATGGCATTGACCTTTCCACAGAGGCTATTCATAACCAGGAAGTTACATGAGCCGGGTTGCTGCCTACTCCGTCACACCCACCACAATGACGCTCTATCAGTCACACCATCCTCCAGCTGATAAACCTCAGATGTGCTTACCGATAAGTTGTAAATAATAAATAAATTGTCTCATCGTCGCTAGTGTTAAGATAATATCGAACATTGTTTCACGGCAACTCTCCATTTGGGTTGATCTCTGAACCGTACTGTTAATGGTGAATACCATACATGCTGTTGGTGGAAATATTTGTCTTATGTACGCTACAATGTATGCAGCTTTAATACGAACGACCCCAAAGTGCATGGAGCCCAGAGGCTCTAATTCACTTAAAGCAATGGAAACTTAAACAATGACTCATGGAGAAGGACAACATATTTGCTCTGTGTGAAAAATCTATAAGTTCCCTAAACTCAGCATTAAGAAAGAATAGATAAGGGCCTAACTTAATTAAAATTACAGGATCAATTTAGCTTATACCAGTGTACCATAGCTTATAATGTAACCATTTCCCTCTGTTAAAAGTAACCATAATTGAATGTATCTTTTGTTTGATCACATGTATGGTCAGAAGACGTCCAACTTAAAGTTTCAATATAAAATATTTAAGTTCTGGTTGATATGACGACACCTGTGGACAGTACCGGTAACTACAACTGCATTTAATATACAGCTCAACCAAAACAATAAACAGACATCCAAATGCATGTTATAGCCTATCTAATATCCAGCAGAAACAGAGCGACATTAGCATTTATTTGGAGTCGTGTAACAGATATTTTTGAAAGTTGATATTTTCCTCTACATTTTGGCCTCTCTGCTACACACAAACAGAGTTTATCGGCCTAAAAAAATATTTTTCAAAACTCTGGTTGGTTTCCTGTGTGCTGTTTGATAATGGGCAGTTAGCATTGAGCCTGCTTGAAGCGAGGTAGCAAAAAACAAAACAATGAACCAAAAGAAACGGTGTAGAGTTGACGGGGGACACTTCGGTCAGGTCTCTGTGGGTTTGAGTGACTCCTTTCACCTTACACATAGTCATTTCATCTAATTCAGATTTTTTATTTTTTTATACTTAAACATATTGATTAGTGCAGCTTTATCCATCCATCGTCTACCGCTTATCCGGGGTCAGGTCGCGGGGGCAGCAGCTCCAGTAAGGAACCCGAAACTTCTCTTCTCCGGGCCACATCCGCCAGCTCCAACTGGGGGATCCCGAGGCATTCCCAGGCCAGTGAGGAGATATAATCTCTCCACCGAGTCCTGGGTCTTCCCCGGGGTCTCTTCACAGCTGGACATGCCTGGAACCTTACATCCTTACTAGATGACCGAACCACCTCAACTGGCTCCTTTCAACGCAAAGGAGCAGCGGCTCTACTCCGAGTCTCTCACGGATGGCTGAGCTTCTCACCCTATCTCTAAGGGAGACGCCAGCCACCCACCTGGGAAAACCCATTTCGTCCATTTGTACCCGTGATCTCGTTATTTCGGTCATGACCATAGGTGAGGGTAGGAACGAAGATTGCCCGGAAGATCGAGAGCTTTGCCTTCTGGCTCAGCTCTCTTTTCGTCACAACGGTGCGAATGTAATATCGTCCCTGCTGCTCCGATTCTCCGGCCAATATCTCGCTTCATCGTGCCCTCACTCGCGAACAAGACCCCAAGGTACTTGAACTCCTTCACTTGGGGTAAGGGCTCATTCCCTACCCGGAGTAGGCAATCCACCGGTTTCCTGCTGAGATCCATGGCCTCAGATTTTGAGGTGCTGATCCTTATCCCAACCGCTTCACACTCGGCTGAGAACCGATCCAGTGACTGTTGAAGGTCACAAACTGATGACGCCATCAGGACCACATCATCTGCAAAGAGCAGCGAAGAGATCCTCAGGCCACCGAACTGCAACCCCTCTCCTCCAAGACTACGCCTCGATATCCTGTCCATTAAAATTACAAACAGGATTGGTGATAAAGTGCAGCCCTGGCGGAGGCCCACATTCACTGGGAACAAGTCCGACTTACTGCCGTGTATCCGGACACAACTCTCGCTTTGGGCGTACAGGGATTGGATGGCCCTCAGAAGTGACCCCCTCACCTCTTACTCCCGCAGCACCTCCCACAGTATCAACCGGAGGACCCTGTCAAACGCCTTCTCCAGATCCACAAAACACATGTAGATCGGTTGGGCGTACTCCCAGGCCCCCTCCTTGCAAGAGTGAAGAGTTGGTCCGTTATTCCACAACCAGGACGGAATCCGCATTGTTCCTCTTCAGCATTTCTGGACGGATCTCATCAACCCCTGCAGCTTTGCCACTGTGGAGTTGTTTGACTACCTCAGTGACCTCCAACAGGGAAATTGATGATGGTCCCCCATCAGCTTCCAGCACTGCCTCTACCATAGAGGGCGTGCTAGTCGGATTCAGGAGTTCCTCAAAGTGCTCCTTCCACCGGCCGATAACCTTCTCAGTCAAAGTCAGCAGGGTCCCACCCTTGCTGTACACAGCTTGGATGGTTCCCCGCCTCCCCCTTCTGAAGTTCCGGACGGTGTTCCAGAAGCACCATGGTGCCGACCGAAAGTTGTTCTCCATAGCTTCTCCGAACTTCTCCCACACCCGCTGCTTTGCCTCTGCCACGGCAGAGGCTGCCGCCCTTCGAGTCCGTCGGTACCCTGCAACTGTTTCCAGAGTCCTCCCGGATAACTTAACCAGGAAGGACTCCTTCTTCAGTCGAACGGCTTCGCTTACCACCGGGGTCCACCATGGTGTTCGAGATTTACCGCCCCTTGAGGCACCTAAGACCTTGAGACCACAGCTCCTCACCGCAGCTTCAGCAATAGAGGTTTTGAACATCGCCCACTCAGATTCAATTCCCCTAACCTCCACAGGGATGTCTGAAAAGCTCCGCCGGAGGTGTGAGTTGAAGATCTCCTGGACAGGGTTTAGATTAGGGAGTCCGTTCCTCCCAATCACGCCTCTCCAGGTGTCTCCATCATTTCCCACGTGAGCGTTAAAGTCTCCCAGCAAGACTACGGAGTCCCCTACTGGAAACCCCTGCAGGGCTCCATTCCATTGGCCGAATACTCCGAACTGCGGTTTGGGGCATAGGCACAATCAACAGTCAGAGTTTCCCCCCCCATAACCCGAAGGCGTAGGGAGGTGACCCTCTCGTCCACTGGGGTGAACTCCAACGTAGCGGCGCTCAGCCGGGGGCTTGTGAGTATCCCCACACCTGCCCAACGCCTCACACCTTGGGCAATTCTTGCGGAGAAGAATAGAGTCCAACCCCTATCCAGGAGTACAGTTCCAGAGCCAAGACTGTGCATAGAGGGAAGCCCCAACAGATCCAACTGGTAGCGATCCACCTCCCGCACTAGTTCTGGCTCCTTCCCCCACAGAGAGGTGACGTTCCACGTCCCCAGAGCCAGCCTCTGCTGCCCGGGTCTGGTCCGTCGAGGTCCCTGACCATCACTGCCACCCGTGGGACACCGCACCCAACCCCAGCGGTTCTCCCTGTGAGTGGTGGGCCCACAGGATGCATGGATGGGAGGCAACACGTAGCTTTTTCGGGCTGTGCCCGACCGGCTCCGTGGCAAACCTGGCCACCAGACGCTCGCTGTCTGGCCCTCCCTCTGGGCCTGGCTCCAGACGGGGGCTCCGGGCTTCCTCCGGGCAGGGTCTCGCCTTCTCTTTCCCATTTTTTTCATGAGGTCGTTTTGAACCATTCTTAGTCTGGCCCCTCGCCTGAGACCAATTTGCCTTGGGAGGCCCTACCAGGAGCACAAGGCTCCAAACAACACAGCTCTCAGGTTCATAGGGACACACAAACCTCTCCACCACGGTAAGTTAATGGTTCCTGGAGAGTGCAGTTTTATGAAAATTAAAATTATTGCTATTTAAAACTGCTTTTTCTATTTTCAGTTTCAGGGAAAACATCTGGACTTGCTCCTGATTGGCCACTGAATAACCAAACTACACTTATTCAGGTAGTTTGAAGCATTTGATGTAAAAAACCTCCAGTCAGCAGGTTTGTTTCCTTTCAATTACTATAGATGAGCTGGTGACATCAGCCAATCAGAGAGCCGTAATGTGGTTGTTTTGTCTGTGAGTATGTTCCATAGAATAAAATTCAATAAATAGCATTTTAACTAAACAATAGGGGGTAGACAAATTAATGTAAACACACAAAAATGACTTTGAAGTAAGCGAATCATCATCACAAACAAAGGTGGATTAAACAAGGTTTCAAACCAACTAGCATGTTTCTTCTTCTTCATCATCATTTCAGTATCCACTGTATATATAGTGTACATCTGTCATATCCCTTTGGTTAGTTTCAACTTCCTCTTTATCTAAGCAGTTTCCTTGTGTTTTGTATATTCTGTCATTTCCCAGACTGCTGCCTATGACATATGAAATACTTGCAGTTTAGTTGACCAGTGCACCTGCAGTTTGGGAACAGATGATTTAATCAAAAGCCTGTTAGTCGTCTCATAAACTCACACACAAACTCACATATCAAAGGCCTGTTGGCCAGACATTGTTTATAGCACATGTGTTTACCTTATTGTCCGGCCAGTGTATATGTATTCGCAAAACATCACAAAGAACATTATTCTTATGCCGAGCCACATTCAAAAACAAAGTCATGGAATCTGATATACGTATGGGACCTTTAAAGCGTCATGCTGGAGTTCAACAGAAGAACAAATAGTGTGGTGAGATTCAGATGTACTGCACGCTATAGTACATGTGAGCAGAGAGGTTGACAACAATACAAATGTCTCTGTGTGTTTGCCATGCTGTTCTCCAGATTCAAACCTCAGCGACAAGGAGAGGAAACTCAAAACCCGTTTTCAGTCAAAATATTTAACTATTTTAGTTACTAAACTTTGGTTAAGACACTGATAATATCTCTTTTATAAAGATATTATATACCTTAAAGTTAGAGCTGCAACTATGAGTCGACTAATAGACCAGAAAAATAATCGGCAACTATTTTAACAATCATTAAAGTTATTTTTCATCCTAAAATGGCAGAAAACTCTGTCTTCAGCTTCTCAAATATGGAGATTTTCTTGATTTTCTGTTTTATATCATATTAAAGTAAATATATTTAGGTTTTAGACAAAACAAGACATCACCTTAGACCAGGTGGTCGCCCACAAAGACTACGTGAGTCGCCCGCAGAGCATGTTCTAAAAATAGCACTAGTCACCGTGAAGCTCCGTCTAAAATTTGTATTTAATTGTTTTGCTGTTTGTTTGTTTTTTATCAATAACACTTGAATTATTCTTTCTTGACAATGACAATATTGAATATAGAATTTTAAAAAACAATTTGTTTTTATGTATATATGAACTCTGACCCTGTAGGGATGCAAGCTAAATCTCCATTTCCCTCTCCACTGAGACAAGCTAGCGGGAGCAGCTACAATGGGGCGCTAGGTGCATTTACATTTACATTTACGCTAAACATGGCAGAGAAGCGAAAAGAAAACAAACTATTTTCACAATGAATGGGAGGAAGACTTATTTTTTAAAACAGTGAAAGAAAGAAGTGTGTATGTCTCATTTGCGGGGCGACGGCAAAGCGGCACATTGTGGAGACACTTAAGTATGTGTCACATGCTACCATGCTAACTAACTAACTAACTACCTGCAGCATTGCGGGCAGAACAAGCCGAGAGTTAAAGGCAGCTTTGGGCAGCAGCAGTCTGTTTTCATGTGGCCGGTGAACAAATAACACAAAGCAACGGAAGCTTCATTTAGAGCTGCACTTTTTTAAATAAAGTACAAGAAAGCCTTTTCGGACAGAGAGGTCTTGAAAGGTACAATGATGGTTATTGAAAACACTGTTCCATGACTAGAAGAAAGGTTCCGATGTTACAAAGTTAGTGGTTTGTACGAACAGGATATGATTTGAAGATGTGACAGTTAATGATTTCCTTATTTTTTTAACAGAAGTGGTACTTTGTACTAAAATATAACTGGTGTGATTTTGAACAAAATGCTACAAATGTGCTCATTCATACAAAACTGTTGTACAAAAATACCAGAGATGTGATAACTCTGACTTTCAAATGTTGAAATAGATTGAGAACATAAATAAATAATGTTGCATGCTTAAATATATCTGTGTTTCCTACCATGGTAAATCATTGTTAATAATTATTGTGCAGAATAATTAACATTAACATGTGATCAGACAGTCTCTTCACATATATGAATATTTATTATGATTATGATTATTATTGATAATATTATAATTAAAGGTGAACCGTGCAACTATGTTATTCAGTACCCTTGAAGTAGCTCTTGGTATCAAAAAGGTTGGTGACCCCTGCCTTAGACTTTGAGAAACCAGGATGGACATTTCTAACTATTTACTGACATTTTATAGACCAAACGATTAATTGTTTTATCTAGAAAATAATCTGCAGATTAATCGATAATTCAAGTAATCTTTGGCTACAGCCCTACTCAAGTACAACCAATGGAATCCACAATAAGATGAGTGGTTAGCTTCTTGGCAACAGTGCAATCGGCTGCAAGTGTGTAATGTTTAACTGAGCAATAACAACAGAAAAGAGGGAATTATAATCTTAAGTGTCTCCTATATTAGTGCAGATGAATCTAAAGTTAATACGAACAGGGGCGAGGTTATAGCACCTTCCTGAACGGCGCCGCAGCGCACCTCGGCACAGCGGAGCCCGGAGGCAATCGGCAGAAACATAAGAGAAATGGAAAACTGAGCAATTCACCCAAAGGGATTAGATTTTAAATAGATATCAGCCCATATATGATTCCCTCTTTCTTCCTCTCGTCTGTAAGTGGGTGTAATTTGGAGTGTGTAATGAAGGAAAAAAGGAGCTATAGGTTAATATCATTGACCTCCACACTCCGGGGACGACGGGTTATAGCTAGGAGATATACACCCATCTCCCCTGCCAGCGAGCTCAGCCTGCCCTCAGAGAGGTAATGAAAGTTGTGAAAGTGACATGAGGGGGGGAGTGGGAGCATACGTGAGCAAGAGAGAGAAAGAGAAAACATAAAGGGAAACCTGAGGAAAGTGGGTCTGCTTTGTTAGCCTTATTAGAGTAAGGGAGAGACAATGGTTTAAGTGTTATGGCGTGATGAACATCCACCCTTAAACTGAATTTACATAATGATCCAAGATAAGATATGTGACTGTTGGCAACAGTCTGAAGCTGCTCCATCCACAATAAATATGATTCTCGCTGTAAGGCACTACAACCAGGGTTTATCTAGTTAAATTGACTTTGGACCATAATTTAAGTAATTTGTTAAACAGCTTTCTACATTGTGTGCTTCGTCTGCAACTCCTTTTCCAACAGAGGAATTGGACAATCATGCCAACTTAATGCAATGATTGGCCAGAACTTCACTCTCGATGTCTCTTTCAGGATCAGGGAGGCAGTGAAATATTGCGAGGAGGTTATGACGGCAAGCTTTTAGCAGCACCTTCGAGTGTGGCCATTCAGAACAGGCAACACTTTGGCCTTTAGAAGTGGTAGGATGACAAATTGTAAGAATTACTGGAAACCGGGGCCTGAAAGTCCTGGAGAACTCGGAGAAAATGTGTGACTTATTATGCAACAATCAGGAAAAAAACATTTGTAGAAATTATTTATTAGTAGTTTATCATTTAAAATCTATAAATAATCTGCTACATCAGGACAGTGTGTCACCTTTTACCAGTAAAAAGAGCACAGACAAAAACACATACCGAAATATCTGATGTGAAATAACCAAAACTGTTTTAAATTTGTGTTCATGTAGGACCCCCTTGCTCAAAGCAAGAAGATGATTGAGAAAAGTTTTTAACCTTTGCTCAGTTTTGGTGTGTGTTGTTATTGTGTTTGTGTCATTAGAAAGGAGACTGCTTTGTGTGAGTGCTTTATTATCAGTAGAATAGTTATAGCCTTTAATATAATATAAAATAAGACCAAGGCGTATGGCACATCGGTCTTGCTTGGGATATCTAAGGTCAACATTTCTATTCTTCATATATTCTTTCTTTGGTTTATGATCAAACATATATCATTCCCTGCCTTTGTGTGCCGGCTCATTCCTATGTTCCCAGGTCCCTAAATTCCCCAGGTTATATGGCTCATAATGGGAACATGACAAAGGGTCCTATGTTCCCCAGTTCTACAGATATGCTCTCCCAGAGTCCTATGTTCTGCAACTCCATATAAAACCTTTAAAAAAGATTACTGATAACACGTATTGTGCTACAAAAGTATACGTAGCTTTTGCGTTCCCAGGTCAGTTTGAACCCAAAACTCAAAAAACTAATTTGGCGATGAGCAAACTTGTTATCCATTCAAAACCACAAAATCTACATTTATCTTTGTTTTATTCTGTCGTCCAAAATCCACATATACTTTGCTGTTGAAAAATGTATCAAACCAAATCATAAAATCATCCAAAACAGGGTAAAATATGACAAAAAATGCAAAAAACACAGTTTTCTAATAGTATGTAATGTAGCAATAACACAATATGGTTAGTTTTGTGGATAAAACCCTATCTTAGAAGATTTACCAGCAGCCTGAAATTAAATCATGAATCTCAAATTGATAAACATTGGACTCCAGAGTGTTAACCATGACACACCAGCCATGAAGTAGAAGTAGTGAAGGTACAAAAGCAAAGATGTGACGATCTGAGGAGCGCACGTAATACAATTGATGTGTGCCAAAGCTAACTAATAGGAAATCTTGACAGGTTGAAGCCAAGACAATGCGTGAGCTTACACAGACAATAATAGAGGGAGATGTTTTGTCGTACGTCATACACCATTTGAGTGTGTTGCCTTTTAAACTCAGGCCTGTGTTCCCTACATGAAAGGGAAGAATGATATGGGGCACATTTTTGCCAATGTTGCACACTGTTAGAAGAATATTTGTAAACTAACTAAAGCGGTTGTATACTAAGGACTCCATGTAAAAGTCAGACAAAAATGTGCCGAACCGTTGTCAGCCAGGTGCACCATTTTACTGCCCTCAAACTGGAACCCTAATGTAATTTTTAATCCGATAACTCTGGGTCGAGTGCATGATAACATCACAAGTTTAAAGACTTTGTTCTCACGTTTCTATGCCCTGCAGAGAAGTGTCCTTTTCAAAGAATACGACATTAACTGGGGAAGATTTGGTGTATATTACAAATATCCTTAAGACAATAAATTTGACTCCTTGTCCTCTGTAGAAATACCATGTCCTCCCCTTTCTGAGATACCCATCTGATGACGATTCTGCATGTGTATATTAAGGATGGGTTATAATGGAATGCATTTGTGTTTTCCTAACATGCAATCTGTATGGTCTGTTTATGACAAGTGGACATGTATAATTGTGCATGTGTTGGGGTTTGTCAGCTGTCTGCGTGTGCGTGTGTGTGTGTGTGTGTATGTGTGTGTGTGTGTGTGTGTGTGTGTGTGTGGGTCTGGCTGGTTCGGCCTGTCCCTTCAGTTCAGCAGATAACCAGCTCTGCTCCTCCACTCTGTCTGACTTTGTAACTATATCTGTCCTTACCCTCCCACAGAAATAAATAAAAGCTCTCTTCTACTCCCTCTACATAAAGGGGAGGCATGCCTCACATAATCGTTTGAGACCGGGACAAACTTGGCCCATTGATATCTGTGTATTTATTACGCCTATGGCAATATAAGGCAGGGCAGAGTGAGATATCAGCTTACCCAGAGAGCTGTGAGAGAGAGAGCGTTTAAGATAAAGGATATTTAATATCCAGTGCACATCGGCAGGGGCCTAAGCCTCTAATAGCACTTGGGGTTTCTGAGCAGGTAATGCCTTCATCTTTGTCTAAACACACTTTTATGGACTTTAACTGTAATGATATAAAGAGAGAGGGGGTCACAGATAAATGTAGCGTAATGGCTCAAAGCCGAAGATTAGCCATGTATCCTGTCTAGGGGATAATGCTTCAAGGCAGTTCTTCTAAAAGGTGTTATCTCCTGCCAAAGAAAGACGAGAGAGGAAGACACACATACACTCACACACAAACCCAGACACATATATTAAATAATAACCTCCTCTTCTTTCCTGTCTTTTTTTTCCCGCCTTTCTTTTAACAGGCTTTGCATTTTGTCACATTGCGTTAGAATCAATGGCGGCAGCGTTGGAGCTGTAATGAATCTGCGAAGCCAATGTACATGTACATCACTGACGACAAACATTACCGGGGCGCCTCCTGTGTTCTAGGACACATTACCTTCGCTTATTTGGTGTCTAAATGATAATGAGCATTCACATTATAACCTATATCATTTAGATCTGAACATGAATTTAAAAAGAAAAAAGGAAAACGATGCGTTCACACAAAACCGTGCAAGAACAACAACAGCACTTAAAAGCCATTTAGTGAGCCTTTTTCACAGATCAATCAGGTGGCCTCAACGTCCATTAAAGAGGAGGAGGAATCAAACAACAGCTACATAGTTATCTGGAAGCGTGAGTGAGAGAAAAGAATAGTGTTGTTGTCCTAATTATGCGCTGGAGTGATGCATTATTTACCAATCCAACATACATCGACGGGGCTGGATATGAGTAAAATAATTTATGACAACATCCTTCTCTTTCTCTCCTGCCTTTTATTCCTGTCTATGTCCTCCATTTTTAACCCCCCACCCCCACCCCACCCCCTTTAAATCAAACTTCAATAAAATGTGCCACCCCTATTCATTTTGCATGAGGCATCCCTGAAAAACATCCAGGACAGCGAGATCTGTTATTCAAAAATTCTTCAGATGCTGCAGGGTCAAAACAACAAAACAGTAGCAAGGAAGAAGCGGCGGGCCCTGTAACTCTATAACTCACCTTGGGCTACTGCAGCAGGGAGTGAGACAGACAGGGAGAGAGGAGGTTGGCTGGGGAAAGACAAGCTGCCACCCTAAAGACACCACCCTGTCCAGAAAAAAAAGCATTGTCTCACAGAAGAGCAATAACTATATTTCCTGCTGGAAGTACAGGCCAATACTGTGACCTCAAGATGGACCTTGGAATGGATGTGAAGCAGGTCTAATGGCTTGATTAGATTTGTCAAGTTGAAAGCCAAAGCTGCACCTGCAAAGTTGTATTTGCTCTAGGCCTATAATGACATAACTTGAGACGCAAACACTGAACAGTTGCGTCTGTGTTGTCTTTAACCCCGCTGAATCTGGGTCATGGGTGTGTTAAGAGGACTTGCTACCAAGTACCAAGATTGTACCATGAAACAAAAAAAGCTTCCATGTATTTGGGCCCATTGAGCAAGTGCATTCAAGTCCCTTTCTGGCTGCTCAGAAAAATGTAATTATGAATACAGCACACAGTAATAATTGTGTAAAGGAGAAAGTATTGCTGGGCCAGTGGACTTCAAGTGATGTGCCACAAAATCACCTCACAGCATGTCACTGTTATTGAGTGCTTGATATACAACATTAGGTGGTACTAACATGTCAAAGTATTATAGTTCCATAAATGTGTGACTTGCAAAAGACTGAAGAATTGATGCAGCAGAGGCTGATATGTAATCCCTAGTATGGGTGAAGCTCCAAAAACCCTGGATCCTACATTTCCCATACTGCAAATGAATAGCATATTTTTGATAGACCCCTTCCAGTCTCATGTGTATGACATTACACACTCCCAGTTTGTAACGCAATCTTTTGGTTATACATGTGTAGCCTTCAAGCCCAAACTAAGATATCAGAAAATATCTGATGACATCATCAAGGTTATTTTCTCAGACTCCATAAAGCAGAAGAAACTATATATTTTTTATATACTTTATATACTGAGTAGCAGCCATGACTGAACTGAATGTTATGTGTAAAATCAGCAGAGTTCCCATTGAAGAGCAGTTAAGACAGCCCAGTGCAGTGAAGGGGGGGGAACATCTCTGTGCATCCAGATATAATACACCACACTTTTTATAATGTACATTCATGACATCCTACACCCTTCTCATCACAGCTTTGGTGCATTCAAGGTATAGCTTTGAGTTTGTGTCTGCACAAAAGACTGCATACCTGGAAAAGTGCAAGAGAGATAGAGAGAGAGAGAAGAAGAGGAGATTCAATTGTGTGTGTGTGTGTGTGTGTGTGTGTGTGTGTGTGTGTGTGTGTGTGTGTGTGTGTGTGTGTGTACCTGATTTCATGCAGTGTGGTTGGTTCACACACATGCATATTCTTACAGTATGCCTGCGCCACCTTTGGCTAATGACAGATGCAATAAAACATTTGTAAAGGATGGCACCATCCATCATGTTGTGTCGGGCACAGGGAACCAGGCGAGCTTAAAAGCACAAACAAGAGTCCCATGCACAGGGCAGGGACAGACAGGAGAAGGAGGGGTGGGGTAACTAAATTTATATCATATTACACACTCAAATGTGACCTCGTAATGACATCAGTGAAATCCAATCAAGTCCTTGACTCAGTATTACTTAAGGTAAACCAGTGCCCTTCCTGATGTGGAATGAGAAAATGTTATACAGTGTTGTTTTTTCTACTTACTGCTTTAACTGTGAATGCAGTTTGTGTGATGGGAAAGAAAACATGAAGTATCTGGACTCGCTATAAATACCAGCGGGAACAGTAGTCACTTTGACTCTAGAAGCAGTATTGGCACTGGTCTTGGTTGGATTAATGACAACAGCGCTTGTACTAGCAGTGACATTAGTAGTCAGTGTTGGGAAAGTTACTAGAAAATTTGAATTAATTACTCACAGTGGCACTTTTAGGTGGAAGAAAATGGTGCGTCAACAACTACTTTGCACAGATGCTAAACTAGAAAATTGACATACAGCGCTACTGTTTCTACTATTTCACATTTCCCACAAAGTTTAAACTATTGGACAGTCCCACTGGACATATACTTGTTTTCCTCAACTTGCTCTTACACTTATAATACTTTACAGTTTTACAGTATGTTTGCTCACTTTTACCGTATCGCCTGCTGATTTCATGTTCGGTAATCATCTCAGAAAGATGCTTGAGATCAGGAAAGCCTGTTCTTCATCGGGTACCATCCTCTCTGAATAACACACACAGGAAGCAAAAAAGCATTTATTCTTTCGATAAGGCAGTTAATAGTGATGTATACAACATGTATAACTTCCCACAACTATGAGCAAAAGACGACAACAGTACATATCTTGGCAAATAGCCAATCAAATTACAGCGGGGCATCAGCCCCAGTTGGCATCACATTTGTGCCATCTGCTTTTATTGCCAAAAGCTTTGAGCATGCGTACTGGACTTTTCCCACACTCAGGGCACTTGATATTGTCAGTGTGGGGTTATCCACACATAGCGGCCTCTTGTGCCAAGCGCATTTAGAATAACATTTTAAAACTGTGTTTTCCAGCTTCTAACCCTAAATTATATATTTATGATAAATAACAGCAGCAACCGAGGATTTGTTATGTCCTGCATCAATCCAGAATTATATTAATTTATAAATAACACAAGATCACTAACCACACTTTTTACTTCTGCCTGCAGGTAACATTACATTGCGTTACTTAACAAATGTCTAAGTATATGTGACATACAGTCTGTCTGCTGTTTGTTGATAACAAGGTAGTGTACTATGAGTTTATTAGAATACATCTTTAGATTTAGCTTGCCTTTGATTTGTTTGTCACTTTGAGCGACTTAACATTACACAGTCATTTGATCATTTCTAATACAAAAATACTGGTGGGGGCAGCAAAGTAGAATGATGAGATCCAGTGGTGTAATGAGTAGTCAGCCTACAGTTACTGTCCATCAACAGTGAGCTCAGCAATGTTGTCACACAAACTCCAACTCTAGAGGGCTTATGTCTCCTCTTATGGTGTTCATCCAACATGTCCCTAACCAGACGTGTCTTGACTGAATGAAAATATAATTACTCGATTTACGTTACTAAAAAACAATACTTATATTACAGTAATACATGGCACAGTACTGTTTTACAGTGCATCACTTAAAAATACTGCTACTAGTTGTAGAAGTTGGTATCACTATTAGTTATTTTATCATAGGGAAACTAACAATGTATTCTCAATATGTCATATAAATACCATACAAGGGGAGTTTATTTGCAACACAAGACAAAAAAACCCTCCTTTCCGTTATCAGATACCCCATGCAACACACTGGGCTGATGGAATGTAACATGGATTTAATTGAATTCACAGCAGTGGCTGTCAATAAGCAATACTGCTGTCACTGCATTAATATCTACAATGATGAGCAACTACATAATAAGAAGAAACGAAAAAGCTGCGTCTCTGTGACAATTTTGCTCTGATCAAAGCAACTGTAGCTACAGGAGACATGGATTAACAGCCATTTAATGATGAAGTAAAGTTTGTGTTGTGTTGCACTTGTTTGGTGTTTGTTTGTCTTTCCCATCCAGCTCTGAACAAGACAAGCCGGCAGGGAGGTTTCTTTTTTTTTTTTTTGGTTACAAACTCGTGGGTGTGTGCATGCAGGCACAGTGTTGCCTGTTGAATCACATCATCAGCATCAACAATGAAAAAATGAAAAAAAAAACGTCAGGCAGATATAAATGAATATTCCTCACCTGTCTGCTCATGTTGACTCCTCTTGTTTGGATTTCACAGTGGGGGAAAAAAATAAAGGCGTATATTTACTTTTAATTGAAAGGAAATTAAAGACGCATCCACATCCGCATGTGACAAAGGAAGATCACAAGCCTTGGGAGTGATGATAGCTTTTGTTTAAGATGGATTTCATAAAGAAAACCCCCCACTGATAATGATGAAAAAAAATCTTGGACATTTCTCCAAATACAATTACCTCGGCATCACCTGATTCAATCAAATGCATTTGCATTCTGTTTGCATGCAGTGTTCCGTGAACCGGTAAACAAGGCAGCCAGAATAAATCTGATGTGTTTTCATGCTTATGGTTGCTCTTCTGTTTGCTACATTTTATTCTGAGTATTTGAATTTTTATGAATTGGTAAATAACTGCACAAATGTACGCATAGCTGTGCGGATTGATGTTCTGAAGTTGGAGGGGCATATTCTTGTGAGCCAAAAAAGAAAAACTGGGAATGTTAGTTCGTGTTTTGAGACAGATGTTGTTTGGCCAGCGAGCATGGCAGATTAATATTTGACTGTGTCTGATGTGTACTTAAGAATGTATCAAAGAAGATGCATCATTTTGGGGCCTACCAGGGGATGTTGCTGCTGGCAAGATGACAAAAAGCATAAGGCCAGACTTGGCACCAGTCGATCATATGCTTACAGCCTGAATAGTTGGACAGAAATGTAGTGATGAGAGCGAGGTCTTGTTCAGTTCTAATCCCTGACCTTCTTTCTCCCTGGACACTTGGAGCACTGTGTTAAAATACTTTGCCTCATCTTTTCACATACTGAATGTAATAATGAAGGCCAATTTGCGTGGAACATGTTCAAGATACTCATTAGTCTACAAACCTTTAAGGTGGGTCTGGAAGATTTAATGTTTTATCAATTGAATACATAAAGTCAGAGACAGTATAAGACTCACTGAAAACGCTACTGTAGTCAGGTATTTAGCAGGAGAATCTTTACTTTTCAAGTCTATTTCTTTCCGTTTTACTCGCAGGACTGTCGTGATCGCACATGCTCGTTGGCACTGTCAGAGACAAATAGACACGCACTCACACCTGTACCCTTGTCTTATGTCTTGTAAATGTTAACTGCTGCCCCTATTGAAGGTCTGGGGGATGGTTTGAAGAATTACATCACTTTATGCGGACCTTATACCTTCTGTGTTTTTACAGCCGTGATCCAGCTCTCTGAAATGTGAGGCAGTACTGGGTCATTCCTTTGTTCCCAGGGTCCTATGTTCCCCAATTCTACATATGCATTGTGCTTTCCCAGGACACTATGTTCCCAGGGCCCAGCTCTATTTAGCACATAATGGGAATCTGAAAAAGATGTTCCCCAGCTCTGTATCCGCTTAATATGACGTGGGCTAAGGTGGGTTTCTGTTCCCCAGCACTGCCGTATGGCTCTCGGTAGTCCGACACTTGAGGGAACTTATGAAATATTTGAAGTCATTGAATCACCAAAGGTTATAGCTGAATGCTTCCTTGAGTGAAAATGAGCCTAGTGTACATGATTTTGAATCTCATTCTCAAACTTCACATCTGTCTTCTGGTTGATATAAAAACATGACATCATGATGTAAGTGTCAAATTGAATTTTTGTGGATCAAACCCAACCGAGTTTGAGTGAAGTCTGAGTAAAATGCTCCACAGAAACAATCAGACTCAGTAATGTTCTCTGCTGGTTCCGATTTTTCCCGGAACACTACGGATTTTTTTTTTTTACCTTCAAACTAAAAAAAAATAATAACCATTAGTTTTATTGTTTTTAATACAATTGTTTTGAAGCATGATTCCAAGTAAAAAAAAAAATGTTTTGAAACTTCAAACAGGTCAGATTTTACCAGGACACAATAGGCGGGTTAATGTGTGTTGCCAGAATATTGACCTGGGGAACATAGGACCCTGGATAGATAGATACGTTCCTGTGTATTACAAGTGTAAAGAAAATAACTGAAATACCTCAACATTACACTACAGTAGTTCATGTACAGAGTTACTTTTCATTAATGCTTCCTATGTAGTATTTACACTTTTAATTAAAGTACAGAAGAGTCATAATGCCATTGAACTGACTGAGTAATGTCAGTAACACAGCAATATTAATATTAATCTGTTAATGCTAGCCATAAGCTACCGGTCGGACCAGACCAAATAATGCTGTAGCAGCAAATCTCCAGAGAACAAGGGTGTGTTTTCTTGCTAAATTCAACAGAGGCAGAGTGTGCTATTTCTCCTTTTAAAAACAGAAAACACAATCATCATCGTAGCAGAAATGTTCACGAATTGTAATTTAAAAATAAGGCTAAAATGACACATTCCACAACATAGCATTTTGGAACCACTCTCTTTATCTGCCCTCTAATTATCTTTTGGATTCTCCTCCACCCACTCTTGGCTGTCAAACCACTCATCTTGATCTCGCTCCATACAGGAACACACAAGAGGGGTCAAAGGTCATTGCCATCATGAAACCCTATCACTCCTCTTCAACCATTAATACAGGTAATAATGATCATCTTCCTGCTCCTGAGATCCCTCCTCTGACTGATATATGACCCAACTCTAACAATTACATGAGAGCTTATTTGCCCTACGAGTTGTATCTTTCATCTTGTTTAATGTTACGTCTATTGAGACTCAATTATACAGTGGATTGAGTTTAGTTCAGGTTGCTAATGTCTGTTAGCTTAGGCACTCTGCACATACATTAAACATATTGCAGAATATCAAACAATGGGCCAGAGGATTGGTGGTAGTGCATAGACTATGAAATATATAAGAGAAGCATGTACAGTATCATCCTTAATATGACATTTAAAGATTAAAAAAATGATCTGCTAGGTAATAGTAGACCTAGATCTGTTTTTGCAGCAAATGTTTGAGAATGTAATACAATCACATTGTGTCAATGAAGGAACTTACTTGTGGATACATCAAACATGTCCCCGATGATTTCTAACTGCTTATTTTCTATACAATATGACTTTCCTTTCAAGATCAAGTCCCCAGGCAATGAGAAATAATAGGCCTACAGTACATATCACTAAGCTTCGCAGCAAATTGAAAAACAAAGAGCCAGAGTTAACCCTCAATAGACAGACCAACTGGTTAAAGCACGCCATTCACAAAGAACTGTTAAAAGTAGAGAATGAATAGTTTCTTTCAGCACTTGATGATGACTCACAAATAAGAACATATTGTGAGTATGTTTCATGTTAAATGCTGGTTACAACATCACAAGGCTTAAATACAGTTTGTGCACAGACAGTGGAAAAAAACAGGAAACAATGCACAATTGACGGCATACCACTGAGCTGTACTGTAACAACTAAGGAGACTATTTACTCTTAATTGATATGGCCTTTCTTACCATGAAAAGAACAATTATTTCTAGCACCGCACGCTTCTTATGTGCACAGTAAGCTATCAACACAAAGTGCCCTGAGTGAAATGAACAGAACTCACCAACAGCCTACTCCAAAAAAAAGAAGAAAAAAAAGCTGGCTGAGCCTTTTTCATCTTTTCTCTCATTCCCTCTTGATATAAAAGCGCCAGAAACAAGCTCAGAGATGATAAAAATACGGCAATGTAATACCAATTTAATATATCAATGGTATTTATAAGGCATTAAAGTCAATGACACATGGCGAGCAACAGCATAAAACAAAGAGTCCTTGTTAAAGTGGATGCATACCACTTTCATGGCGCACTGCATAATTTTGTTGGAAAGCATCCTTATGAAAGTCATCAGTGCTGGTTGGCACCATGCAGAACAGTTTTGTTGATCACACAGATCCCACTCTGTTGAACCCTTACTGAGCGCACAACTATATTAAGTAGAGTAAGTAATAAGTAAGACAGTGGAAATGTAAATGCTATGAGGGCACAATAATAGGAATTAGGGAGAATAAAGGCTGTTGGTGATGTGGAATAAAGGATTTATTTCAGCTCTGTTGCTGTTTTTGATTTTGAATTGGACCGAATTTTTAAAAATAGGGCTTTTGCATCATATGAGACTTTCAAATTATTATAATTAAGGCTTCATTTAAAATTTTATTTTTCCTCTATATATGCAAGTGTACACATGTGTTCAAATACTTTTCTTGTGGCATCTTGTTCATTGCATTGGGGTCAAACAAAGCTACTCCGGGTGGAGAAATGTATATGCTTGATTATTGTTCCTATTGTTGGACATTAGTACATACTGTGAGTCTAAAGGAAACCTTTGCTTTCAATTGGACAAATATATATTTGTTTTTGGCCGATTTTATTTTGTGAATTTAATGGTTTGCTTCCGAAGAAGAAGAGCCGCTCAGTCGCTGCTCAGCGGGAAAAGCCGGCATGTTTTCACATCTAACACGGTGAGTTAAGGGTTTATTTCAACCAAACCAGAGTTAGTGATTGTTGGAACAGTAACACTAAAACTAACCAAGATGTTGTTTGGAAGGTCCACGGTTTACACGGTGCGCGCACACACACACACACATCTGCGTGAGTATATCATCATTCGTCAAACAAACATCAAACATCAAAATAGCATCGGGTTAAAACAGAGTGGGTTTGGGTCATATTCTTCACAGCCCAGCTAATTTCTGCTATTTATGAGTTAAATATTTTTGTCTCTTGGAACAGTAGCATTTATTTAACCCATGATGTCAGTAACAAAACAGATGTACATTTAAGATTAAAAGGTTAACAGCAAGATACTGGATTTAATCGAAACTTTGAATCAGCAACAGACGTGAATTAGTATTTATGACCGTGTAATAAAGCTGTTACTGCTTTAAAATCTCTTCTTTTCTTCATTCATTATACATGTTCTATGAATTGGGTTTAAAGTAGCGGCAGAAACCTTGAGGATCCCGAGTAAAACATAATCCCTTTCATTAATCCCTGTTTCCTGCACTCATAAAAGATATTGGTTTGGGGTTTGAGGATATGTTGCCATCATCAAATATACATGTGATTCCTTTTGTTCTTCTCAGAAAATGTGATTTTATAATTGTCCGTATTCTTACATTCAGGCACAACTTTCCCCCCCCTCCTTGTATTTAAACACTTTGTTTATTTTGTGGTGAAATAGAAAAGTCAGTGCGGTAGTACATAAAAGCAATCAGTCTGCGTGATTTAACAGGAACCTGAGCCCATTAAATGAACTCCGGTAGTATTGGAGGAAAAACGATCCACAGCACATCAGCAGTTTCCCCACCGTCCCCCAGACAGCTAAAGACGAGGCCTGCTCTCAAAATGGCACTTGTGCTGGAGAGAACAGAGGAGCAGGAATAATGTACAGTGAGTTATCTATGTACAACATCTCCAATGGAAAAACAATTAAATGAGATTGATGGAGAGATGAAGACAACTGGGTGGGTTGGGGGGGTGGGGGAGTGTGCTGCGGGGGGTGGGGGGGGGGGGTAGTTGGATCTGACTGTATGTCTATCCCTGTTTGCGTGCCTCCTGGAGGCACAAATGTCAGCTTTGAGCAGTTTGTGGACTCCCCACTAAGCTCTTGGCCCGCTCCGATCCAGACTGGTTCTATCTTCTGGACTCTTGGCATGCCACGTACGAGCTGCGGCCATCAATGTGTCATTCAAATGCCATGGCTTCACAGCCACCACTTACTTCTGTGCTCATGGATATCAGGGTTAGAATTTTGCACTTGCGCTTATTTGCAGTGCTAACAGTGTTCTCACTTTGACTGATTTCTAAATGAATTACACTAAAATGATCTTTTCACTGCATTTCTGTTCACATTACACGCATTTATTGGACACATATCTTTTATCATTGATCAAAAGATTCAGCCTCAAATCCTCGATCACCAGCAGGGCAGATAACTGACGGTTAGGAATGCAAAGGTCACAATAACAATGTGATCACATGACATAATTACTATTGTTCTAAATACATAATGAAATAGTTTATGGTTGAGAAAAGGATTGGTGTTGATATCGTCTACCAACCAATCCAATGCCATATCAAGATTCATTTCTTAAAGACTGTGAATCCTTTTTAATTTTTTTCCTACTTGCATCTGTAATATTCATGTTTCATTTTGGATCATCATTGTCATCACATCCAAATGTATGATGTGTCATACCTAACACAATTTGATAACAAACAATAGCAGAGCTGCATCTAACAATTTTTTTCATCAAAGATTAATCTACTGATTATTTTTCTCAATTAATCATTTGGTCTGTAAAATGTCAAAAATGTGTAAAAAGTTTCACAAGTTCCTAGAGCCCAAGGTGATGTTTCAAAATGTTTTCATTCGTTAGTATAATAGAAAACAAACAAGAAACATCAAATATTGGCATTTGAGAAGGGTCCCATAATGTGTACTGATGCTGGTTACCACGATCCATAAACATTGGTGGAAGATTTTTTTGTCGGTTGGAGGGGACTGAAATGACACACTCGTGTAATGATTATTTCAAAACACCTTCCCTTGTAAAACAAATCCTACCTTTAAAAGGCTTTAAGCCAACATTTCGGATGCATAAATAGGACTGAAGAGGACTCATATCATTGTGGGTGCTGTGAAAAATCAGTTGTATTTCCTTAAATTATTGAGCTAATCTGAAGATAAAATCAACAAACGAGTGAGAGTCTGGTTTGCTCTCAAATTCTAGAGCAAGGAATTTGTTCTGAAATGCAGGAAGTAAATGATCCTCATCCTACAGTTTTGTCAGCTGGTCCAAGAGATCCCTCTAGATTGTTTTGCATTCTAGTTTTCCATTGGCATCAGTGAAGTTTACATGTGTAAAACTATGTAACATTTGCTAAATAACAGCCGCTGTAGCCAAAAGTGACAATTACATCATAATGTTAAATGGTCAAATGCGTTACTGTAGTCATTTAGTCATGTCAATAACACACCAAAATCTAGCTAAAATTTACTAACGTTAACTAGCATCCCTACAATAAGCTACTGATCATTCCAGACAAGATCGTTCAGGGTTTTGACAAAAGTCTTAATTAAGAAGTCTGAAATTTATGACCTAAAAGGTCTGCTTTTCTATCTTTCAGACGTTACAGTCTCTCTCACGATTAAAAAAAGGCACTAAAATCTCTTGTATAATTAACATGGAAATGATGACCGCAGATACCCTGTGGTGGCCTCTCCAATGCGAAAGGGCATCTAGTATAGGGTTAATGCACATGGTGTAAAAAGAAAAATTCACTTCCAAAATGTAATAATAAATAAAGCTTTCTTTTGCAACGGTTCGTTGTTTGTCACCCCTTTTCATTGAGGCATTAACTATTGAAGACAACTGCCAACAAAAGTGATGATGCTAAAAAAAAAAAGAGGAGGAAAAATAAAGACACAGCTAAAAAAGTGCTGCTACTGTAAAATGCAGGTATTGTTTAAAGATAAAGAAAAAAAAAAAAGAAGAAGAAGAAGTGAGAGTATGAAGCCGGTGGCGAACAGAGGAGTGACAATGCTGCTGCTAAACAGCTTTGGCAAGAGATGACAGGAAGCAAGTGAAAGAAATAAACAGTCAACACACTTTGTTTCTGCTACTTAAAAATATCCTGTCCCGTTTTAAATCCTGACACATTCTGTGATGGGGCTGTGCATGGATGAAGGGGGTGGGATAATATATTGGCGGAGAGATGGCTCGCTTTTCCAACGGCTCCAGAGCGAGAGTGTGTTTTTTCCCCATGGCTATCACTACCATTACAATGTGAATCCCAGGGCCCCTATGGATTTGCTGTGAATGTAGTGCCAGCACTTGCTAAAGAAAAACCCCACATGGAATAAGCTAATCCCTTTCAAACGGGTCGCGGCCGGCACGGACATGACTTTGCAACGAGTGAGCAATGCGGTGAGGGGAACAAGAGGAGGAGGGTGAAGTCATATGCTCAAAGTTTAGATTCAAAACACTCTCCCCTCTCACGCTGTGTCTCCCTTTGATCCCCACCGCCAACTATAATAATCAGCTTCTCCTCCAAGTATTTATCAGATAGAACACAGGCAAGATTACATCGAGAACAAATATGTGTCCCTTTTATCGTGCCAAAGAGGGACTCGCAAGGCTGACAATAGCAGAGGTGACAGAGTGAGAGTTAGAAATGAGGGTGGAGAGGAAGAGAGCAATGTGTAGAGTTAGAGAGAGGGGGAAAGGTTGTTGTTGAGTGGAGAAGAGCAGCAAAACGACAACTCATTATCCCAACCCCAAAAACATCCCAAGCATACACAAACACAAAGTATATGCACTCGCACTCGCACTCGGATTTTTTACACCACTTTTGTTTGCGTGCTCCGTCTCTGTCATTTTGCTTTACTTATTTATGAGACTTTACAAGTTCCTTGACGGAGATGCAGAGCATTGCAGTTTATGTCTAATTTAGTAAATATCCTTTCGCCAGTCAGGCCTGTCAGCCATTGTTTTTCTCTCTTCCCTATGTTCTCCCCGTCCCATCTCCTCCTCGACTTCCCCCGTCTCCCCCGTCCCCGGTCGCTGCGTGACAGATATAAATCAAGTCTGGATCTGAACGATATATATTCTCTCTGATTTGCGGCCTTTTGTTGTTTGTGGGCGTCACTGTGAAAGTTTAACTTCTGAACTGTGTGCCACAGACAAAGCCAGGTAACTAGTGCGTGATGCCAGGCTAGTTGACTGAAAGGTGTCGAGGCCTCATTGTCATTTAATGCAGAAGGGGGATAACAGCCTGCCAAACAGGCAAGTGTCTCCACACAAGTCTCCTTTGCAGTACCCTTCGTTAACGATCACAGCGTGGCGGTGGCGGCATACAAAGGGAACGAGAGAGGGAGAAAAGCCAGAACAAGAGCAAGAAAGATGAAATATATTTTGAATGTTTTATGGAAAAACAATCTGACACAAAGTAATATTCATCTCCTATGAATCCAATATTCTTTTAGGAATGATATTAGACGTATCTATTATATCTTCCATTGTGTTCCCATCTGCCCTTTTCAGGATCTAAATTATGTGCATTAGTACGTAAATGGGCTAATGCCTGTCTGTATTTAGCTGGCTACATGCCGTGAATATATTCTCTGCTTCAAGAAGTAATTGGTAATTACAGTGGTCATTTAGGCAATCACTGTCTCCCCGAGATTCATGTCATTCTTAAAAATAACTAGCTCTTAACCTTTGACAGAATTCTACAGAAACTGTTCATCATCGCCCCCGCTTTGATTAATTTTTACACACACACTTGCACACAATGGGCACAAATACACTCAGAAACAAAGATGGACACACACCTACAGTATCCACTGACACACAAGTATGTCAGAGAAACGGACACACACACACACACCATCAGGCCATCTTCATATGAATAGAAGAAGAGATTTCCCATATAGAGGAGAAGACAGATCATCCCACCTCCGACACCATTAGTTCCATTTCATAAACAGTAAGACTACACCTATATATAGGCCATTTAAAGCCCTCCCTCCCTACAACCATCCATCGATCTCTCTCTCCAGCAAATTCGCACTGGATTTATCTCACCTCATTGACAGTAAACAGTCTTTTCATCCTTCCATCTCTCCTCAGTGTAGCCTGTCTCAGTTTAAACAAGCTCTCTCAGTCTCCAGTCATTTCCATGCATAATGATCGCCTGTAGACAGTGGTGGTGGTGGGGGAGTGTTCAACTGGTATTGTATGTGAGAGATGGTCAGGTTGGCGGCATTAGCATCCAAATACTTATTCGCTTACGCTGATGCCCTCCATTACCGAGTGCTCCACGCAACTCTCTTGCATCTCCAGTGGCTCCTGTAAGCAGAAAAATGTATCCTCGTTTTCTTATCCTGTCACCCATCGGCATATCAGCAATTTTACAATAATAAGTGGGCAGAGGAAGCGTTTCATACATTCTACATATCCATAGTACTGCTTTTATGGATATTTAATGTGAGAGCCAATGACCTCAGCCTTGATATATAGTTAAAGCCACAAGGAAATAAAAGCCTTTTATAAGGATGAGTAAAATACACAAGTGGCCCCAGTCGTCAGTCAGCCGACTGGTCATTTCTCTTGTTTTTTTTACTTCAATTAATTTTTTTTCATGTTGAATCAAAATTTGGGATTTTTGATTTCTCACAAATTTGTTTGCAGAGAGGTAATCATTTAAAAGAAAACACATACTAACTTAAATAAATATGTGTTTTGCAATAAAAAATCTACACATTTTTTATTTGTTTATAAAATGTTTGTGTTATTAATAAGAAGAACAATTGGTGCTTTGAGTTGCATCAGAAGTGCAACTTTAGCCTCCAGGGCCTTACTATAGCTTAATACCTTACCTTACGTAGCTGCTGAGGCCGACTTGACAGAGACCAGTAGGAGGCGTCTTGGCTCGCCAGATCATTCATGTACCATAGACAGTAGACTAGTGCGTGGAGTTCGCTGAGACATTTTGTTTGATAGTTAGATCCTTTTTAGCACCTGTCTTATTTCATGTCTTATTTCTGCTGCTGTCATGTTAAAACATGGGGAGCGTTTCTATGTATCCTGGGTCCTATGTTACCAAGTTCAATATGCTGTTCTTTTAAAAAATAATGTTATCTGCAATTCAGAACTTCACATATGTTAATTATTTGGTATGATTAGATTATCAATAGCAAGGTAAATGTGGCCTTTGAACAAAAAGTGAATGTAGATGTTGTGGTTATCAGTGGATAAAAAGTTAGTTAAGAGGTAAAACACTATATTTGGTAAAAAAAAAGATTGTTCTTAGAATTTTCATGAGGTACGTTCCCCTTTTTAGAACGATACGAGGGTTAAGTTTTTTGTAGAGCTGTGAAGCATAGGACACTGGAAACATAGGAATGACCCCAAAACATGCAAACAAGTTGGTATATTTGTTTTTGTATTTATGTACTGGGAAAGTGATAGACTAATAGTATAACAACAATGTGTACAATTAGTGAAGTAAAACCACTTTGACATTTGTTCTGAGGATCTTGTGTAATGGTGATGGTCGCTCAGGAGGTAAAGTGAGTCTTCCACTAATCACAGAATTGGCGGTTTGATCCCAAGCTCCTCCTATCCTTGGGCACTGAACCTTAAACTGCTCCCGGAGGTTAGGCCAGCACCTTGCCTGGCAGTTTGCCGCCATCAGTGTGTTAGAATGAATGAGAGGTAAAGCACTTTGGATAAAAGTGCTATATAAATGCAACCATTTACATGACAGTTTTATGGTAATACAGTTTAAAATACAATTATATCAGCAGAATGCAAAGAAGATCTTTGTCAATGTAGACAGAGAGACAACATTCAAATTGATGTAAAGAGACGTAAAGAGAGACGTATTATACATTTAAAAAACAATTAGAATAAAAAAATAAATATGTATATATATATATATATATATATATATACATATATGCATGTATATGTATGCATATATGTATATATATATATATATATATATATATATATATATATATATATATATATATATATATATATATACATATATGCATGTATATGTATGCATATATGTATATATATATATATATATATATATATATATATATATATATATATATTTCCGTTTTGGGTATTGCATTTTTTCTCCAAAGAGAGCACAGCACATGTGATTTGCATTGTAGATCTGTAAGATGTGGCTAAATTAAATTTTAGTTTAGACTCCTCGTATGTATTCCCTGAGTCAGAATAGTGATACAGCTGTCCTGTATGCAAACACTTAAACAAGTAATACCACAACAAAGAGGGATGGTCAAGAGAAAAATCAATTTGCACTTTTAAAAATCTCAGAAGGCAGCCGGAGAAGAAGCAGAGAATGAAAGGTTAAAACAATGCAGTAGTTATTTTGTACACTGAACCCTAAAATGTGATTTGCACACCTTATAATTCTTCCCTCCTGCAACGTTTGTCCTCACTCAGACGGAGAAATTAAATGAAATTAAGTCAAAGAATAGTCCCTGTATTATTAATGACACACTGGAGTTTGCATGGTATAATTTGAGATGCCTTTTTTTTTTACATGCCTGACGTACACACAGCTTTGAATAATTTGAAGTTCTGCTTCAAGTGAGCAGATGTACCTGCAGAATGTGCTTTTTAGTCTCAGTGGAGCAACAACAATGGGTCATTTTCCAGCAACTGTCAGTACAATGAATGTGACCTTTTGAGCATCCCATTTAAGAAGTCATCATGATCAAACCTATTTGCTTTCATTTCACTCATGTCACTTTATTAAATAAAAGATGCACATTTTATTTGTTGCAGCCAAATGTTATGGGCTGTTAACAGCCTAACAGACGTCCTTGATTTCAGTGTTCTGCTTTGATTAAAAATTAATCACTGAATAAGTCATAAGTCATAAAAGTAGAGACAATGGAAAACCCCATGAAAGTCTCAATCCACATCTACGTGCACGTTTTGTTGATGAACCTCGCTTCAGCCACTACAGTAGACTGAAATATCACACTGTGTGCTTACACTTCAGCGAATAGCATTAAGTGGGAATGCACACAAGCAATCAACATATTCATCTTATTACAAAAAACAGCATCACATTTTGTGTCAACTAAAACCCCATGCACATAGTGTTATACAGGGACTGAATGTAATTTATGGATCTCTCCCAACAGGTGTGTCATAAAATACATTTGCACCTTTCACCTAAACACACAAAATAAAAGCCTTCCCCTGTAGGCCTATTTCACCGAAGACATTTTGTTTTGTTGTACAAAAGGAGGAAACAACCTTCGAGCTGGCTCCATTCCATTTAGGAGGACCAGTAAAAACAGTTTTCACAAAACAAGGGGCCTGGGACTGAAATACCAAAATGGATGTTATCAGTTACACCTGTGTTTGACACGTCCAAATGTCTACAGTGAGAAAAGGTCGAAAGTCCAAACCAGCATTTAAAACCGTTAAATCAAAATGATCTTCACCCTGATCAGTGGATTCACAGGAGGAAGTAAATCTGTACACATTTTCTGTGTCCAACTTTGGTGAATTTTGTCATGCCAATTCACAAAATTGACCAATATCAAGCCATCTTGACAGTGATGATCTTTGATAGCCACAGAATATAATATGGAAGAAGCTATCGTAACAATCCAGTTCATGCAATATCTCGTTTGGTCCGATGTTTCAGGCTGAGTAACGGGTTGGGAACAATGGGTAGTCCCCTATCAACTGTGCTAGCAAGCTTGCTAACTGTTGCCTCTGTGTTTAGTGTCCTGTATGTCTGTAACTTGTATGGTGCTGTTGCCATTTGATCAGGTCTCTCTTGAAAATGAGACCGTGTCTCAATGAGATTTCTTTACCTGTATAAATAAAGGCTAAAAAAAAAAAAAAAAAACTGTCAGTCACTAGCTCTGAGAACTTTTTACCCAAAAGAATATTATATATTGACTATAATATATGGATTATAATAAAGAGAACAAAATGCTAGGGGCGAATAAACAGCGCACAGAAAACAGAAAGAACCAGAGAGAGCTGTTATGACTGACTAGCACTAGCATGTTGTTGGCCTGCTAGCATGTTAGCCATCAGCTCACCAACAACTTCAATAACTCGGCGTGCGAGTAGTCCCTCCATCAACAATCCTATTTCACAAGGAAGCGTGGATAATCTTTGTTGTGCCACTTTCTTGTGACTTGGGACTTGATAGAAAGCTGCGTCCATCAACTGGAATAAGAGGAGGAAGATGTACAGCCTATATATATATATATATGTATATATATATATATATATATATATATATATATATATATATACATACAATATACATATACATATATATATATATATATATATATATATATATACTGTATATAATAGTATCATGAGCCTTTGCCAAAATACACTACAGTAGGGAATCTTTGCTTCATGAACTAATTTCATATTACACAGAACAAATTTCTTCTAATTCATAACACCATTTAAACCAGATAAACCTGAACAAGAATGTGTTTTTTCAGCATAGGCTTAATATTATCAGGAAAGCTTTAAGGCACTGAATCAACAACAGTCTTAGAAATGATTACAAAATGCTGGATGTCCACAGTTAATATCAGTATCATGTAAAGAAGGGGGCCCGTTTAGCCATGCCCACTTGATAGCATAGTGGAGATGGAGATGAGCAAAGTGGATTTGCTGTGACGGATGTGACAGAACGACTGAGCGATGGTGGGCCTTTTAAGCAGAAACATTTATACATGTCAATATTCATCCATGCTCCCCTCTAAACACACTATATATCCTCATCAAGGCTGATAGGGAAGAGGAATAACATGGCGAGAGGCTGAAGCTAAATGTTAAGTGATGTTAAGTTACACACACTTGTGTCCTGTGCAGTAAGTGGCTGATTGTAAAGAAAAGGCAAGATATGTGTGAGAAAGTATGAAACAGGCATGGTTCACTCTCCACTTGGCAATTCAATATCTTCGCATGAAAGGAAGAGATACTTACTTGCCCGACCCTGAATCCCCTCTAGAGGAAAAAAAAAATCATCACTGATGGATATAATTTTAGAGGAAAAATGAGTGAAAGAGGCAGAGAGAGGATATAAAAGCAGATTATATTTAAGCAGTAATCAGGACAGTGAAGAGCTTGGGAGATTTTAATATGTTTAAATGTTCTTAATTGGGCTCAGAGTGAAGTGGGGCCCCCTGAAAGCATCCACCCAAAACAGTGCTCTAAAGGTAAAAGCAGATTGGCTTTTATTGAATTGTAATGAGAAGTGGGAAATTGGATGTTAATTCTGTCCCCGGAGTCAGTGAGCGCTCCCTCTGCTCAGTGCGAGGTGTAGCTGTATCGGGGTCGTGCGATTGAAGTTGTGTTGCACCTCGTTAAGTTATTTAAGGTAAGAGGGAGGGCGTTGTTAAAACTTAATGAATTTTGTGCTTGGTGATATATGTGCCAAAGAATACGTGCCAGTATTTGTGTGTTTGCTGGCGCATTATTCGTTGGCATGCACATTTCCACCAAGCACATGCACTGATGTGTAACTCGCGATGTCTAAAGACGGTGCGATCACTTTTAGCACTGACACTGCTGTCACCTTATTGACGCCTTGTAGGAATTACACCCCAGAAGATCTACTGCAAGCACACTCCAAACACACCCTGAGCTGATTTTCTAACACAACTCCGGATATTATCAAGATTTCACACTGGGAAAGGAAATATTAGTGTGGTAAACATATCTGCCAATGCAAACTTGCATCTTAAAAGGCGTAGCGAAGATGCAGCTTGAAAAACAGCATTTCCATGCACTCTGTCCCTTTCAATTGTAAAATCAGCTTGGCAAAAGAAGCGGCACCATAAAATTCAGCTGTGGTTTTCTTTCAGCCAAAGCGCTTTTCTTTTGTAGGGAGGGGGAGAAAAAAAAAAGGAGGGAGAAAAGCCTAGGTCTTAGCTGTGAGAGCAAGAGTGTGGGGAAAAGCATGGGTCCATCTGGCAGTGGGAGAGGCAGCTTTGTGGAGATCGGGTCCAAGACACACTGCTACAGAAGGGTCCTTCTCTGCAACACCTGCAGAATACCTCCGAGCTCTCTGCCTGCCTGCTTGCATTGTTCTACACAAAGTACGGGCATACGCCACCACAACCTCTGGTCGCCCTCGCCCAAACCTGGGAACAGAGGATAGGCCTCTCAGATTACATTATATCCCTGCACACACATGCACAACGTGTGCACATGCAGTGAGTGGAGTCATAGCGGTGTCCTGTCAGCTGTTATTAACATGCATAAATGTATCGATACGGAGATGAAACAAACTGACACAGATAACGACAAGAAGAGGGAGCAACGGAGCAGCTAGAAGAATGAGAGTGAGAACGCGTAAGAAAGATAGAAAGAGAGAGATGTCTCTTTTATTTACCCTCATGCTTCACTGCTCCTCGTTAAGAAGGGGAGGACACGGGGGCCTTATCACCCAATTTGCCGCCCGTGTCTATGTGTTTCTCAATTGATTTCTCTGACAAAGTCCGGAATCATTTTTCAACTCTCCTTCATCCCCTTTCCTCTCCTTTGCCTGTCTGTGTCTTCCTTTATCTCCTTCTCTCTCTGTCTTCCATGCCACCTCTCTGCTCTCATCGATGTTTGGAAAGGGTGCTTGAGTCCCTCGGCCGTGCTGATGATACATATTCAGCTCATGGAGATGTCCGTGAGACAAGCATAAAAAGTGCATAAAATAGCCATCACATGCGTTAAATATAGACTATTTCACAGATGTTTTATGAAAATGAGAATTAGGACATGCTTGAAGCACACTGATGACAAATCCTCTCTAAGCTTTAATTAGGAACGTTGTTAAAAAAAAAAAAAAACAGCCAGTCTACCGGCACGTACAACTTTTAAAGTGTATTAAATGCTGCAATCATATTTAAAAACGTTATAATCTCTCTATATAATTAGAATTTTATGCGTAATTGAGAGTGCGAGTCACAGGTCAAGGTGAATGTTAATTCTCACATAAAACCTCATCTGCAGCACAATGACAACACTACCACAGTTAGATTAATGAAAACTGCTAAAAAGTACTATTATTATTATTAGGCTTAAGATGTTGCTCTGCAAAAACAGGACAGACGAAACCAAATCTCCTTATATGTTGATTTCATTTTCAGGGCTTTATTCTCATATTCACCCCAAAGCTAATAGACCTAAACATCCATTTTTTTACACAGCTTCTGTATTGATCAAAACAACTCTGAAGAAAAATATGAAATAGGAAACCTTTCTAATACCTTCTTTAGAACAGAAATAATACCTCCGGTGAAAAGAACAAGTCATGGGTCTAGAGTGCAGGAGGTGTGAGTATTTATACCTAACGTAGTATTAAAGGGGTAAAACTTTCTTTTTTTTCATATATATATATATATTTTTTTTTTTTAAACCTGCACGGCTCAATACAAGTGGGAATTTATTTTTCCTTTTTTTCCCAGAATTTTAATTAACCATCTTTTCAAAATGTAAAAACAATATGGGCTCAGGTGTGCCCTTATGCACCACATATAATCCAGGGTAATCATCAGACTCTTTTAGATATCTCTCTTTGATGCTGTGTATTAACATTATTTATTGAATTAACAAATGTTTTCAACTATCAGATCGACATTGAATGACCCTCTCGCATATTATGTTGTCTCAATCACCCGTGAGCTATGCCAGTCTCTACACTTTTTTAAAACAATGTCTACGTAATATAACATTGTTATCGTACAAATTTGAGGTGATATGGCCCCACTCTACCTCATAGTTGGCTCAGTAGGCCGTTATCATCTATTGTAAGTTGGATCAAGGCAGAGACCGTGCCATGGAGAGTGGCCACAGTAATTATGACGGGAGTAAAGGAGGAAGCTGGCAATGTAGTAAAGAGCGACAAAATCCGCTTAGGCAGGAAGTCGGGGTGGATGGATAGGTCAAACAAACTAAACTGAAAACGACTTATTTTATTTTACGTGTGTTACGTACGCAACGTTCTTATTATAACCCAAACCACGATCTTTTCCTAAACCTAACCAAGTAGTTGTGTTGCCTACACCTAAACAAGCTGTTTTTTTCGTGAACCTAAAAAGTCTGTTTTGTTGCGTAATCCTAAACAATTTATTTTGTTGCGTAATCCTAAACAAGTTGTTTTGTTCCAATACACAACGTTAACCACATGCGGTTAGGTGCAGTTTTTGCCCCGTCTAACGCATTAGTGATAGTGATAGCAACTGATAAAGACCATTTAATGGGCTGATAACATTCAAAATGGTTGGTCAATATTACGTGGAAAGTATGCTAATTGGTTAGAATGTATATTAACAGATGGGGCATTCTTGGGTCGGACAGCTAGCTACCTCTCAAGACGAAAAGGGGTAAGCTATGTAGCTTTCAAGTTATTTTGGTCAGCTCAGGCTGTGTTTAGGGATGAAATGTATGTAAATGTCTCTGCTATGTCTGACGGCTGTGCACCTTGAAAACTTGTTTGCCATAAATGACATTGGGTTACTATTAGTGAGCTGTCATCACCAGCCTTAGCTGTGTCTGCACATTAAAAAGTATCAAGGGGAGACACTACAGGTGAAGAGGATAAAAAATGTAACCAATATATATCACCATGAAACTTTCCCAGTTGATTACTTACATTAACTCAGTAATTTTAACAAAGTTATTAAATGTTTTCTGAAATGTCATATTTAAATATGCAAATTAGGCATTATGTTATTACATTTGTGCTAATTTGTATACATTTCTGGAACAGATATATAAACGTTGGATAAAGCCAGGTTCAAATTCTTGTTTCATTTTGTTGACATATTCGAGTAAAAGATTTCTACAGAGGGAATTTTGGATATCTCTTTGTATCACTCAGAAAATAACATCAACAGCCATTAGAAAAACATTGTTTTAATCATATTTTTAGGAATAAAATGTACTATAAAAACCTTCAGGATATAGATAGGAATAACACTATAAAGTTTGGTGTACGTAAATGCTACTAAAGTGAAGATTTATGGCTCAAAGTCTGAGAAAAACCTAATTTTGAGAATATGTACCTTTGAATATATAAAATTCCATAACATTTGAAAGACTCTACAGTTGAATAGGGTAAACATATTTACCTCATACATATCACCATAAAAAACTTCCTCAGTTGATTACTTACATGAATAACATTTATTTTTTGTTGTATTACAAATGTTCTTATATTGTCTATTTAGGTATGCAAATGAGGAATTATCTAATTAATTAAATTCTAATTTAATTTCTAATTATCTAATATCTAATCTTTTATTTCCACTCGTCTGAGAGAACACATGTTATGGAAGCAAAATAGCACACAATAACAAATGTAACCAGTGCATATAAAAACAATATTTTTGCCTGTATTATTTAGCCTTAATATTATTATTTTGATGTTGCTAATGTTACCATGCTTATTCCCTCTGTTTTAATCTGAAGAATAGAGTATAGTAATATTTTGAAGTGATGAAATTTTATTAAAATAACTGTGTGGTAGAGATTGGTAATACATATTCAGTCATTAAGGGATCCGCTGCTTTATGCAACCAGCCTTTGGTATATTATGTAATGTCTTTTCACATGCAATTAGTGGAGCCCTACAGTATCTTAGTTAGGATCAAATTAAAAAGATTTGCTGTACACTGTCTGAAGTTCCTGCTGTGCTGAAGGCAAGGAGGCCTAAAACAGAGCGCTGGCTATCAGGTGAGCACTTGACACGGGTCAAGTTGTTGGGCTGATCCCATGAAGAGGCAAGGGGCTACTGCTAACAAGGCCACTTATGGTGGTGATGGCTTTAAGTATAGCAAGCCATTAGAGGAACATTGTTCACATTGACTGAGAGTGAAATGACATGTGAGGAGAGATAGCGAGAGGTAATATTATCATTATCACAGGGTCATCTCAGGAAGACATTGATCTAGAGGATTCATGTTAACTCAAAGTAGGAAACTCTGACTTGTAATAATACTTCAGCTTGTTAATGCGTCTATTGTCTGACAAAGTGAAGCCTTTGCGTGTTGAGCAGCAAAATCACTGGATGTGAGAATCTGAGCAGAAAGCCCTCAATCACGCCTGTGCTATTTATCAATCATGGCGACTCAAAGTAAAAGATGCTGCTTTCTGTAGAATGATGGGATTTAGGTTTGAAATGTGACAATTTCAAGTGTCAGATTATCGGCTAGTCAATGGCCCCGCAGAGCCGCCACTGACACTCTACTGGCCTCTGTGTTGGGTTTCCACTGATACTGATGGCCCTATTGATCGGAGGACAGCTCATGCTCGCGATAGCCTGCCCCACCTCACCCCCACCCCCCTTCGAGGACCCTGCCTTCCCTCTCACATCATGCACGGCGAGATAAAGGCTCACTTGGCGTGAAAAGTTGCAGGCCAAAAGTTTGTGCTGAAGAAAAGAGAAGAAGAAAAGAGGAAAAACGGAGGAAGTTTAAGCTGTGGAGCCCTTCCCCTGAAGGCAAGCTGGCCTGCCATCTGTGCAGGCTCTCTAGCCATAGCCACCACCCCTGGAAGAGAGAGAGAGAGGAGAGAGGCAGCCGGGTAGATGCAGCCAGGGAAGGAGGGAGGGAGGGAAGGACGGAGGAAAAGAGGGAGAGACAGATTGGGAACATGAGAGAGGAAGGACTGGATGAGACATGGAGGAAGCAAAAAATTGACAAAGAAAAAAGAGGAACTAAATAAACTAAGGTAGCATCATTCCTGACTGCCGTGTCTGAGGTCGACCTTTGGAACAACCAACTAACACCAACCACTTCTGAAGATGACAACATAACCTCTCCCTTCAGGGCGAGAAGAGAGAACCCACTGCGGCCTTGAGCATGAAAGGCAGCTCTTGACAAGCGGACATGAGCTTTGCTTGCCTGCCACTGACACTGAGTCCACTTTTTAACTAAAAAGGATCCCAGTTTTGTTGCCTTTTTTTTTTCCTTTACTCCCCTTTCCTGGGAAAATCTGCCAGAGCTTATCCATCGAAGCCAACACATGAACTTTCAATCAGGGATTAGCCGGATTTTCCAATGTGGATCTTCTTTTGTGAATTTGGCCAGCGTCGCCTGTGTCGTTGGCAAAGGGAACGTAAATAGAATATGATCCCTGGGCCAAGGGATTGCCTCGCTTATTTCAAAGAAAGACATTTCAAAAACAGGGCCCACTTAGCCTGCTCCATGAGTGTGATGTTTCTGTGGTTTTGAAGTGCGTCCTCCACATAAGACCACCAAAAAAGTCCAAGTAGGCATGTACACATGCCGCTCTCATGCACTTTGTCCACAGGAACACAAAAAAGTAAAAGAAAAGGAAAGCAACATGGCTTGAAAGGCAGGAAAAGGAAAGAAAACAACTGCTTACACTAGGAAGTGGGGGATGGCAGAAACGTTGCTCTACTGGTGAGTATGACATCCGTCTATCTGCTCTTACCCTCCCCTTCCATCCGCCCCCTCTATCTCCATCTTCTCATCCTGTGTCCTCCTCTCTTCTGTCACCATTGTCCCCTGTGCTGACGTCCAGTCTTCACAGATCTAGATGCTAATCCTAGCTTACCGTGCTGGCGGCTCCGATAAGAGAGGCCCCGCCATACGACAGCAGTGTGTGTGACTCCCGTAGACTCCAGTGCTCTATCAGACCACTCCATGTGGCCGTGGGCCACCGCCAAAGTTGGACCGCGGTCTATCTGAATGAGGGTTTATATGCAGAAACACACGGGCACGCACACACAAGCATGTACAGCCATAAAGGACTATATGGAAACACATGGGCGCAAACATCAGCGCTGAGCCGGCCAGACATAAAGAAAAACACTCAGATACAACAGCTACCCGAGAAGATTTAAACTTCCACATGGGCAGAAGTTTTATCTTAAAAAGGAACAATGAGCAAATATGCCACCCAACTGAGCATTGTGTTTGTTCTTTAAATGTCAGAGTGAAAATCCCCCCTACTTTGAAGAAGATAGGGCTTTAATCAGCTAGCTAACGCTGTTGCATCCGTCATTCGCCGCTTGGCTCGGCCCTGGCGACAGACTCAACAAACACTGTATGTTTACTCAACAGCAAAAAGATTATCTATAACTTCACTCTGTCTTCGCCTCGCTCTTCCTCTTTGTCCGTCTGCCGGGGATGCTTGATCTCCTCATCTCGCCGTCCCTCCTGTTGTGAAGTCCTCCTCATCAGGTAGATAGGCTCCCACTGGGCAGCGCTCAGGTGTGTGAAGAGGCTTGTCACAGAAGTGATGCGAGTAAGGGGCAGTCATCAGACAGGTTTGTCTTGGTGATTACACATGTGCACATTCTGAGCAGGAGTTGCCAACACTTTGAAGTGACACATTCTCTTCCCTGTCTCGTCTTTCCTCTGTAAAGCAGTAGAGAGAAAAAGCAGTGAATCCGAAAGGGGCAATCTTTTCATAAGGTCACACAAACGGAAAAATGTCTCCAGCTGAATGCCTTCAGAGTGACTGACAGCAAGCACAGGGTTAAAAACTCATACGTGACTCAGGGGCATGGCACAGCAGCACATTGTCTTCCTCCCTCACCTGTTCTTGTTCCGCTTTCTTCTTTTTAACCCATTTCTTCGGCGTGGCGATCCTTGTCAAACAAACAAACTCTTCTTTTGTTTGCGCATTAAATGTTGCTTGTTTCCCAGTTTCTCCACGGTGGTGTGTGGCGGAGTTGTGTGTGTCATTTTGTGTGCACACTTTTGTTTCTGAGACACCTTTAAAGCTAATACGAATCTGTTGCACTATATGTGTGTGTGTGTGTGTGTGTGTGTGTGTGTGTGTGTGTGTGTGTGTGTGTGTGTGTGCGTGTGCGTGTGCGTGTGTGTGTGTGTGTGTGTGTGAGATTAGAGTACAGTATGTTTTGCGGATACTCCCTTAGGGCCCTCCTCTTTGCCCACCTATCTCTCACCCGATGAAATCCCCCCCCACAGAAAAATCTACAACCTCCAGCACATTGTGACGCGGGGTGGGGTGGGGGATTAGGTGCCACGGCTGAAAACCACACTAAATTGAGCCCTCAATGTTTATTTTTACACTTTGCATTGTAAATTTTAAAAAACGAAGCGGCACAAAGGGGAAGAATAAGAAGGATCAAATTTGTGGTATTGTCACAGCAACATCTTTTTTTTTCTAATTTGTTTCCCTGCAAATGAGATTGTTCTCCTTGACTAAGAAAGCAAATGTTACAGCCCATAGCTCAGGAAGACGATGCATGAGAAATCTGTGCAATGTGTGTTAGAGCCTGTGTGTAATGGCAATGCTCAAATGCACTTGATCTTTTATTTGGTCGCACTTTTCTCCAAGTGGTGCTCACATGCTATTATAAGGCACTATAAGCTCTTTCTAAATGGATTATGAGCAAATTGTAATCATGATAATCTGTACATAATATAAAATGCTTTACACGTTGAACAATGAAAAACTATTGGGTAATATTTTGTGGGGCAACGTTAGAGCTAGTAAGTATCAGAACACAGTGATGATCTACTAAAACCAAACACATGATTCCAAATGTGAACAAGTTACACGTGGTTTTCACACATTTAACATGTGATATATTTATGTTATAGGTGGTTTAAATGTTTGTTTTAATGATGTTTAAATGAAATTCATCACATGTAAAAAAAAGAAGCAATTTCACATTTAAACATGCTAATTCTAGTATGTAAATGTTTATATGTTTAGTGTATTTTTCTACATGTTTCTGGAAGATGACTTGTTGTATTATTGATGCTTCATAATTACATTACATGGAAATAAAAAGTTAACTATATTACATGGAAAAAATCGTTTTACAATGACCTCACATAGTGTTATGTGAAAAGATTCACATAACACATAAATAAAATAAATAATACTTGTAGGTGATATAGTTGTAGATTAATACTATAACTATTAATATAATGCATTTTAAGTAATTAAAATAAGTTTAGAAACAAGTGTAACATTATAAAGTGCACACAGCTGCATAATGAGTACTTGCTTAAGTTCATTATTTTTAACAGGGTACAATAGATATCACCATAAAACTTCCCCAGCTGATTACATACAATAAGACATTAAGAATATGTTTGGTGTTACAAGTTTTCAGAAATATGCAAATGAGGCATTATCTACTGCTAACTTTTGTAATTTACAAATAGACAACATATTTTTGGATGTTTTCTTTCCATTCGCCAAAAGAAGAAATGTTATTGAGCAGTGCATGAAAAGTGTTTTTTTATGTTTGCCTGTAGTGCCTCAAGTGACACTTTGAATGCAGGACTTCTACTGTGTTTAAAATAATGTCACTGGTTGAAAGAAATTATTTGAATTCAACAAATCAATATTTATTCTCATGGTTTGTGGAAACCACAGAATAAACTACATTTCATCTTGTGAATGATTAACAATGATTCTTAGAAACAGCCTAAAGAATGTGTGGTGTCGACCATTACATGTGACATGCGGATGTTCATTTCAGTCTGTTAAGCTATTAAACGATGGATGAAGAAAAACACAGAAATCCAGAAAAAGTAACATGAAGTGGTGATTGAATGCTGATTCTTAGCTTATATGTACACGTCGAGCATGAAAAATCTCCATTACATCTCTCTCTCTCTGTCTCCCTCTAACTCGGTTTTGTGTATGCAAGCGTATTTGCAAATGTGGTGTGATCTCACTGCCAGCTCTCAAGTATCTGATTTTTTCTTCTCTCCCTTTTAAATTACCAACAACCACTTAAATACAGTATATCCCCCAAAGACTTGATTAAGCGATTCATACATACAAAAGGCAGCCTATCACCCATACTGAAGATATGGGCCAAGATGTCTCCACATTTTTTTCCTTTAGATAGTAACATGTTATGAGGCTTCTCAAAATATGATACTGCTTTTAATGTATTCTGCTATATTACTCTAAATGCTTTCATCAGCCTCTGAATGGTGAGAAAATATGCAGTTTCATTATCTTTCAATCGTGGGTGATGAATCTATGCCAAAGGCCTCTAAACTGTACATGTGATTTAGATTTCTATGTATGTGTGTGTGTGTGTGTGCGTGCGACCACAGCTGTGCATCTAGGCCGATGTGTGGTTCCATAAGTGAATTCTTTAAAAGTCTGTGTATACGTGTGTGTGTGTGTGTGTGTGTGTGTGTGTGTGTGTGTGTGTGTTGGTGAGGGGATGAGGGGAGAAGGGAGGGAGGCACAATCTTCTCTCCTCTCTGTCTCTGCACAGTTATTTGTATCAGTGCTGCGCATCACTACCTTAAAGTCTCCATTAATCAATCTCCCCTCCTTTTTATTGTATCACCATGCACTGTGCGGAGATTGCTAAATAAAAAGACATTTCTGTATGAGAAGGAGGGGGGGGGGGGGGAGAAAGGGAAAAAAAGAAAGAAATGCAACTGTATTCATTGGACCTTAAAATGTTTTGATGGCTTCTGGGAGCCACATTATATTTACATAGGAATGTGTCATTAACGTCAATGGTGCAGCAGAAACTATTAAACTAATACAATGCTAAAGCCAACAACCTTGAGAATTTGATTAAAAGGCCTTTGTTGAGTTTTAAAAACGCTCCATTCTCCGGTTAAAACAAAAGACTGATGGATTCGGCTGCGGTTATAATTCAGCTGTCAACTTCTATTGACGCTTCTGACTGTCGCAGCCAGACGACATTTACATACTTTATATATAGACCAAAACGAGGGGTCTGTACGCCTGCAATCATAATAGGAGAAGGTTCTGGAAGCGCACACATACACACACACACACACACACACACACACACGCACGCACGCACACACACACGCACACACACACACACAACCACTGTTTGTCTTCATTTCAAATTAGCCCGCTGTAATTTTGAAAGAGGCTGCAGGCGTTGTTTGCTTGGCAAAGTGTTGCTTTTCTAGTGCATCTTTAATTCTGCTTTAATTGTGAAAGCGCCTCTACCCCCTCCTGCTCTGCCAAGTGCTCTTTAGTTCTTTGCTAATCTTTGGCCTTAGCTCATCCTTGTGTGGATATTACGCCGCCCATGACCTTCTCGGCCTGTTTATTAGTTCACATGTACTGTTTGTGTGAGTGAGTGTGTGTGTGTGTGTGTGTGTGATAAAACACAGCATCTCCTACCAGGACTTTTCTTTCCCTGTCGACTCTCTCTAGTAATTTACACTTATAGTAATAGGGTGATAATGTATGCCTCTGACTAGGTGGGGGACAGGCAGCATCATATTTAGCACCTAGCTGCGTCATCCCCTGATCATATTTTCAATATAATTATGAAATTTCAGAAAAGGCATGTGGGAATGTTTCGACAAATAGGAGCCACGGCAAAGCGAGACCCTATTTGTGTTTCATTATCTGTTGGAACATATTTTACAGTCATTGTGAGATATTTAACATTGTTTTATCATACCCCCGAGATATCTTACACACCGATCTAATTAAAGTCACCATTTTGCCCCGTATCCTATTTAAAAAATCTATATATTCTATATAATTATGAAATGATGCATTATTTAATATATAAACCCCAAAGCTCCTTGCAAGTGGCGATAATTTTAATCAAAAGAAAATGAATAGATTCCCCCTCTCTTGGTCCTGTTTAGAAGCCTAATTGGAGAACGGAGTAATTCTTGATTGTTCTCAGAGTTTTTCCGGCCAAAATGAAAAATACCAGCGAGTGAATTAGTATGAAAGCATGCATGAAATCTAGTTTTAAATCATTTACGAGCCGCGTAACAAAGTGAATGTGATTACATCGACTTAGGCCACCGCTTAACAAACCGTCTGTGTGCGCTCACCTCATGCTCGTTTGTATTTGTGTGTGTGTGTACATTCCATACATATGCACGCGGGAAGTCAGCCTGTGCTGAGCCTTACGTGAAAGCGGCTGTATCATCAATTTTTATGGGAATATTACACAGAAACACATTGTTGTCTGCAGTATTGTTGTTAAAGTAGCCCATTAAAATGCAAGCATGTATATTAAAGAGCAGCGCCGCCTTTTGATGGATAGTCGTCTGCCCATGAATACGTGTGCATATTGATTGGCGAAAAAGGTGAAAAGCAGTTTGACACAATTATTTCTGAAAGGCCCTGGTTATCCCGCATGATTTAAAAACCATTTTAAACGCCTGTCACTTACATTCCCTTCTATGAGACCCCGATGACTCCTGAAAATAATAATTATGTAAAATGTCCAGGCGATATTGGATGTGGCAGGCTCTGTGCAGACGCCACGATATGTATTGATATGCATCTATAAGAGAAGATAGAGAGAATAAGAAAACCATTACTGGAGCCACAAGGACAAGCGTCCTCTCCCTCTCTTTCTCTCTTTCTCTCTTTCTCTCTTTCTCTCCGTCCCTCTTGTCCAATAGATCCAGATTTGTGAGGCCAATGTGTAAAGAGTCTTATTCCCTAATGACGCAGCTACCATTAAACTATTTAAAAAACGTATAAACTACGAATGCTTACTTGGCATAAAAAAGAATCTTGTAAGGAAATATTAAAGATTGACTGATTTAGTAGCCGACTGGATTTACGATACAGTGACACTATTGCGATGTAATTATCTTTACCTTTGCGTCACGGACTAAGGAATGACAGGTAAGGATTTTCTTCTCTGAAAGGGTTTGGAAGTGAAAGCCATTGTCAACCATTCATCCCCTTTCTCTTCAGTGGCTCTTGTTTGCTGGATTAGAGTGTAGAAGTGGAGATTTTTCTTTAGGTTTTTCAAATTTAATCAGCAGGAGACACTGTGAGGAGATACAAATCAATGGAGCACACTACCTGGATTCTACTTTCTCTTCTATAACCCCAGAAAAGAAATAAGGTTCACTGCCAATAGGACGTCGTGGAAATGTGTTTGAAGTGTCGATATACGTATGCACAAGCAGACGGCCGTCTGATGGCAGTGAACATGCATCCTAATAGACAATCATTCTGCATGGAGATGAATTTTTGTAAGTAATCAACATCTCCTGCAATATAAACAGCCTAGCATGTTCTGCTGTTGGCAAGTTCAAGAGGTGACAAAAGACAGAGCACATTTAGGTGTGTGTGATCACTGATTGGTATCCACGTGTTGTCATTATCTCATCATCATCATCATCATCATCATCATCATCATCACTCCATTCCCGCAGTTGGCAGGTTACCATGACATCTTCAGAAGAACTCCCCACCTTGTTCTTCTTCTGTCATTAACGCATCAGCTGTTCTTCCTCTGGTGTTTCTCGCGTGTGAAGTCAGATTTATCAGCACGTCCTGCTTCTCTTGTTTATCACTGGCCTTGAAATCTCATTGCAGCGGAGCTTTAAAGCATGTCTGTCCCTGGGAGAAGTCACATTGACAAGCAGCACCACTCAGCGTATTCATCAATAGATCATATTAGATCTTTGACTAACAATTATTATCAACAGCTTTGATTTTTCTTTGATTATTTTCTGTTATTGATTTGTTGATCATCCAGAACCCGAGGTTCACATTCTTGTTTTGTCCGACCAGCAGTCCAAAAGTCTTTACAAAGATCTGAAAAAAACACAACATTGTCCAATTTGAGAATCTAGAAACAGCAAATGTTTATTTGTTTGACAAATGACTTTAAACGTTCAATCAATTATCAAAATCACTGTAGCTTCATTTCTGTGCATTCATCAATCCATTAACCGATTAAACATTTCAGCAATAGATCATAAAATCTGACTTCAGCATGAAGCTAAAATGTTATGTTCGTGTTATATGTTATATTACTATAAACTTTCGCTTTGTTCTTTTTATCCTTATTTTAATTTTAAATGACTGATACTTTAGAAACGTTTATATTGTCCTGCGCGACATACTCTGTTAAAAAGCAAAGCATGAATAAACAATATATACCGTATACATCATTGAATATCACTTGTATTAAAAGTATTTCATTAGTATGTTTTAACACTGAATTTGGTCTTCTTCTGTGGTGGAAGTATTACAACCGCTGTCTTGACTGTCGGCTGAAAAACAAGATTTTTATGGCATTTGCGAGAATGGGTTGTGTGCAGCAGACAGGAAGTGTGTGTGTGCATGAACGCTTGTGTATGTTAAGTGTATGGAATTGTATGAGTGCTGTACGTGTGTGTGTGTGTGTGTGTGTGTGTGTGTGTGTGTGTGTCTGCACTCTTATGAGTGTGCTTTTGTGTTTTTAATTTACTGCAGTTTTCACCAGCATCAATCATTCCATACAATTAGCCCAATTCCCGCTCAATGTTCTGCTTTCTGAGGAGAGCAGCACTGCTGAGTGCACAGACAGCTGTCTCTGACCAACACACATATAAGTACAATCTCAAGCTTCCCGCATCACACACACCACCCTCCCAACATCTACGGAGCACAGAGGACAGCAGGTGCCTTGTCAGTGTGTGTGTGTGTGTGTGTGTGTGTGTGTGTGTGTGTGTGCGCGTCTGTCTGTGTGTGTGTGTGTGTGTGTGTGTGTGTGTGTGTGTGTGTTTGTGTCAGTTTTCTTTCATCAGCTATTTTTCTCTCCCTCGTTCGACTGGGCACACCTCTTCCTCTCCTTCTCCTCCTCCTTCACCGCCATCAGCCTCAAGTGTCATTTGTTTACCATAGCAACCGGATTAAATTAGGGGAAGTGATTACGGCTTATTAACAGCCAAACGCTGTCAGTATATTCTTATAATTTGGTATGTAAACACTTTGCCCTCGTAGCGCTCTCTACCAGAAATTGCTTTGTACAGTGTGAGGGGGCCCCCGAGCTCAGTCATAATAAAAATATAATTATGAATCAGACAATAGCCACTCGTAGCACCCCCTGCTCCAACCACCCACCCACTGCCCCTTTATCACCCCACCCTCACACACACACACACACACACACACACACACACACACACACACACACACACACACACCGATGGCCTAACAGACAGCAGCCCCCCAAAAAATTCCCAGGTACCACCAGAGAGCCACTTGTAATGAACAATAAAAATGCTAACCTCTTCTCATTTTTCCCCTCCTTGATTCTAACTAATAAACCCACTAGAATTAACATTCACACTTCATGTAATGAGGTGAGGGAAAGGGGGCGGGGGGCAGAAGGAAGGGGGGGGGTCAGACTTTAGTTCTCCATATTGACTGCTCTTGCCCTTAGCCCCACTTTGCATTAAATACAGTACTCAGGGCCAAAGTGATTGTCAAATTATTTCCTTGTTGTGGAGAGATATTTGTAATTAATATTAAAATTAAGCATTGGGTTGATGCCGGGTGGTGTATTATTACAAGAGCTGCTACTAAAAGGCCGCTGCGTTTCATCTCATTCTTTTTTTTCTCTCTCGCTCTCTTATGTTATGCATCAAAATATTTCTCTCTGCTCACCTTTTATTCCACCTATAACTCGTCTCTTCCCTGCTCATATTTGTCTCCGTCTCTCATTTACAGTTTCTCGCTCCCTCTGTCTTTTTCTTATCCCTTTCTCTTCTTGCCCACCCCCTCTCTTTTAAAACATCAGTTATACACCCACAGATTATGTTTTCATGGGGTGTCCCACCGGTTTTGGCGGAGTGCTTTAGAAACACAGGTCCATTTTAAATAAGCACCTACTCAGAGAAAAGGGAGACTGGGTGGGGGGGGGGGAGTGAAGGAGCATGAGAGATGGAGAGAGAAAATAGAAAAAGAGAGAGGGGGCTGCTCTAGGCCAAGAGAATATGAGCAGGTGCAGCAAGGAAAATGAGTGCTATAAACAAGCCCAGGTCCTCGTAATTTATCATTAATCTGGGTGCCTGCGCTCGCAGGGCTGGGCTTATTCTGCATGCTGATAGCCATGTCATATTTCTTATCGCAGATTTGTTTATGCTTTTATCCTTGTTTCTCAGTCTTTACACTTACTGCCATGGCATCGGCTATTACCACGCTGGCATTTGGGGAAGGGAGACGGTTGCATATGCATGATGAGCCACAAACACGAATGAACCATGAATGTGTCACTTTGACATAAATGGATAAAACCGTCAGGAGCACAGCGTTTTTTTGTGGCGTAGAGGACATATACGTTTCACGTAGACAGTGAATGCAGCCTTTGACAAAAAGTCAATCAAGCAGTCATTGCACTAATCAGAAACACGTTGCTGTGAAAGTCCCTTCTTTGTACTGCAATATCTGAGATCCTCAAACTAGAGACAGATTGCCAAGGAAATCAGTTCAACTTTAAAGACGCTCAGATGGGCATCAAATCTGTCCAAATGTTCTGTACATTTACTACACACCCCAGACTTATCAGGACTTTCTCTTATTGGAGAACTTCATTAAAAAATCTTCCAACCATGTTTACTTGAATAATCAACCAACTAACTGTATCTAAAGCAACAACATGATCTACTTTGGAAAATTGTACCAGAGGCCTTACTGTTTGAGTGACTGTCTCGAATGTTTATTTTTCATCAAAGTTAGGACGATTAGAATGCCTCCCCCCCTTCTCCCCCAAACCTCCCCCCTCCATCCGCATTTGAATTGGTAATACTGCTTCTTTGTTTACTCTGTGCAATTTACTAATGAAAAATATGTGCAGAAGTTATTGATTCATGACCGTAATTGTTTAATTATTAATCAGTTTAGTCTTATATTAGCATTTTAAATGTAGCAGACAGCTTGAGAAAACTGAGATGCAGGTTCAAGTTATTTTTTTTATGTGCCATCGAGATTGCAAGAAACATCAAAGAGAGACTTTCACATGCTGAAACATGTGCAGTTTCAAATGCCACTCTTAAATGTAAAGACTGTATTGTATGGAGAACAAGAGGCTTTTTAACTTGAATTACAAATGGAAGAAAACGACGTCTTTAAAAAAAAAAAAGGTTTTGGCTGGATAATGGGTAAGAGGAAGACCACGAGTGGATGTGAGAATCTTCAATGGCAGCCAGCTGGAGAAGATTACATGATGGTTAATTATTAGTCAGCATTGATCACAAAACAAGACATTGACAACAAAAAGCCAAACTTAATCCACAGATAAAGCAACGGCGACTAGAGCCTGGTGTTCATTTGTAAAAACGGCACAGGATTTTCGTGACTCAGAATGTGGTCACATCTGTCGTATTGAGTAAAACTTTTAGCGCAAATTATCCACTGTGTTCTGGTAGAGACATAGCTCCCCTGATGATACAATCCAATGTGAATCAAACTCTCAATCATTTCAGATGCAATTTGTTGTTTTTTTGTTGGTGTGTGTGATTATGTGTTTTAATTTTCATTCTCTTTTTCCTCTTTATGCAAACATTCTCTAGCCGACCTGCTGTCATTATGAATAGACATAGTAGTGGAATCAAAAAACTTCAAAGTTGCAGTAACCAACATTTTATTATTAACAATGGATTAAATCACTATGTGCAACGTGAAAGTGATCCCTCACCTGTAATCCACAGAATTATAATTGTACTTTTTAAGACATTTAGCACCGTTGATAAACCCCCTGTACATACATAGCATAGCTACATACATAGCACCAAACAGACACATTTAGCAATTAACTGGTTAACTTAGTGGAGCATTTAGCTGCTGAGAGTCAGACACTTTCCTCAGGAGTAAGAAGAGAAAAAGTGACGACCTCTGCAGCTGAAACAAGGAAGCCTATGCTAAAGTGTCAAACATTGCAGTTCCCTGAATGGCCACTTGAAGCTGGCTCCAAAAGCGAGTCAATTCCTACACACCACCTTGTTAAAATGCCTGACTTTGCAGCAGAAATGAACATGTTTACAGCCTGTTTACAGAAGGGTGCAGTCCCAAGTTGCTAGCCGTTTCAGCTCCACCAATGATCCAGCTCTTTGCCCGGTTTGGTTTAGCCTGGAGATAGCCATGGCCCCGAGCCACAGGCTTCACAGGGGCTCTTCAGAAACCTATGGGTGACGCCACAGAGACAGCGCCCATATTGTATACAGTCTATGGTAGAGAGCAAAACGGTGAAAAGAGAGTAAATACTGGACTTATTTGTCAGGTTGGCAAAAAAACTCTCTAAAGCAATGCTGACTTTGTCTGCTGTATAAATAGGCAATTGCTTGCTAATAACTTTATAAGGTGATAATATGTCAATGTTGTTTTCAGCTTGTGTCACTGCCCCCAAGAGGCCAAAAACAACAACTTATTTTCCTCAGAAATATACTGAACATGGTTTAAAGGACATCAGATTATAGTCTAACACACAGGCAGAGATTTCATGTGATTACTCACTGATTGTTGGGTATTTTTTGTTTTTAGGCCACAACAGTATTTAACAATACATTTTCTAGTCAACTGAGTCACTCAATGAGAGGTACATTTTAATACCGAAGCTCCTGAAACGCTCACTGTTATCAGCCATCATGCATCAGCTTATGGATGCTGCTTCAAGTGAGCCGAATGCTTTTTCACACATTATTAAACTATTAATATTGTAAAAAAAACTGAAAACTACGCAGAAACCTGGCACCAGTTTAGTTTCAGTTTATGAACAATGCAAAGCCATTGCTTTTAACAGTCAGGCTGTTCCAAAAGTTATTTCCATATGACGTGAATGCAACAGTACACTCATTCTTCTTATGAAATAAAAAGCGAGGACAATGATGTTTTCAGATGACGATGTGGGAACGCTGTATGTGGGCCCTTGTTCTCACAGAGAGAGAAAAAGGTCACTGCAGGACTGTCACAGCCCAAGGTCACAGTCTGCACTTATCCAGATTCAAGTCAAGTGCATAATTAATGATGTAGCTCTGAGGCACCAAACTCATTTCCAGCTATGAAAACATAAAGGAAGTGTTTTATACCCAAATGAGATATTTCTGTTTGAAAAATGTGACACCTGTTCTAACAATGATTGCTGGCATTTAAAGTGGAACTCCAAGTACAATGTAGTATACATAAAAGACATTTTGAAATGTACAGTTTACTTTACCATGATTGCGACATGACAGCTATTACTGTAATATATTTTGTTTTTGTTTGTTTCAAACTTTCTGTATGTTATTACTGCTTTTGATCATGAACATATTGGATTTTTCATGATGGTTTTGGTTGTTCTGTTACTAGCTAGAGACCATCCTGAAATAAAACCCTTCAGACATCAGAACTGGGAACACACAGGCTTTTGGAAATGACATCGGTACATGTTCCCATCTGACGGAAACCCAGGTGGGAGAGCAGGTGTCTTCACTCTGTGACCAATCCCAGCGATTAATGGATCAATTAAGTTCCAGGTAGATGAGAAAGCAGCTGCACCCACAGCCTCCCCAGCATAAGTGAAGACCTTCATTTCAAAATGATCGGCAGAATGAAAGAACAGCACATTATCAGTTGTAACTGAGATCTTTCTTGGAGGGGTCCTATCCTAAATAGTGTATTTTTTCAAGCCAGTATATATACTTACTATACTTGAATAATCTGAAATGTGTGTGTGTGCAACAATTTGTCACATTTCTCCGATATCTCTGGATCTCCCCAGCGTTGTTGCCACTGTTGCAAAGACAATGAAATATCTTCCTGTTTTCCTCGCCTTTACCCCCAGGAGACATGCGCTCGTGTCACGTGTGAAATCAACAACATTAAGTTTCACTTTCACTTTGCAAACATATTTATTTAAACCCAAACCATGAAAAATTCCTAAACTTAATCAAGTGGTTTGGTTGCCTAAACCTGAAGAAGGTGTTTTGTTCGTGTTAAAAACTTAACGTTTCATCCAGTTTCACTTGTTATGTGCTGTTGTTTAAGTTTCACACATGCACGGTGCAGTTTGGCCCCTCTGACACATTAGAATGGTTGTGATAACCACTGATAATCAGCTGATGACATTCAAAATGGGTGTCCAAACTAAAATTGTGATTCCTTTCGTTTTTCTTTCAATACAAAGCAATAATTAGAAACTGCACACGTCTCTTATTACTTACAGTTTTGAACAGCACCAGCACAGTGTATTGAAGCTATATTTACTCTTTATTGAATATTCAACATGAACATGCAGACACACTTAATTCTAAAGGATTATCTAGGACTGCGTTTGGTAGGCTACTTAATGACCTAGTTAGAGACTGGGTTAAGCTAAGAGCATCAAAATAGACATTAGCAAGAGAAGCACATTACGTATTAGTGCATTTCTTATTGCTGCTGCTCTCTATCTCTCTCTGCATCTGTCTTTTAATATGTCTATTACTGTGTTTATCTCAGAGGTCTATCTTTAAGGTTGAGTATCTCTTGTCATCTCTATCAGTCCATCTCACTCTCTTTGTGGCAGAGAGTTTGATTCCAAGGATAAAGTCTTATTTTTCACCCTCTGTAAGTGATCCTCTTTGAACATCCAATCTATGATGGCCCATAAATGGTACCTACTTAAATGTTACAGCATGATGAAAGTGAGGGCTTTAACAGAGCACAGTGAGTTTCAATGCATTTTCTGTCCCATTTTCCACACGGGCTCGATCACACACATACAGCCTCGATGCGCACCCACATTCACACTTTCTGACATTCATACCAACACAAACAAACAAACAGATGCAGAAACAGCCAGCGATGTGTGCTTGCATGAGGACACACACATTCAAAGTTGGTTACCTGAGCTTTGATGTGTGCAGTACTGTGAATGACAGGATTGATTCTTGGGCAACAAGTTCATTTACATATTTTTACTTTTCTCACAGCATCAGCACACTTAATTTTTTTTTCCCCCTCACAAATTTTCCTATGCTGATTGCGTGCAAGTCGGTGCACGCACGCCACCGGTGGATGTGTGTGTCATAGTGTGTTATTACAGGGAAGAGAGGCAGAAGCTTGTCTTTTTCAAGGAACACCCCCAGAACTAATGTTCCACACCTGTGCACAGTGCAGCACTCTTTATCGAGCATCACAGGTGCACTGCATTAATTGTGGGAGAAACCATTTCATTGGGGGGTTGAGGCGGCAGCGGTGGTGGTGGTGCGGGGTCCTCCTCCAGCCCCTCCTCCTCTTTACTGGCACACATTCAATCACTCAATATTCACATCTGAATTGCTTTTAGCATTGAGGTTGAAGGTTTCGAAGCATCTGCATGGATGATATCAGAGGAAGAGCGCCACCCTATTTTTAAGTACTGAGTTTTTTATGTTAGGTTGGCACAAGTCCCAGACTGTGTTGGTGTCTTTTTATGTGCATGTATGTGCCAGAGCTGGCCTTGCTGCTGCACTTTATAACAGGCATGAGAGTCTTGCCAAATGCCTGTGATGTTTGCAATGCTCCTCTATGGTGAGGGAAGAATACTTGTTATGCGTGTGTGTGTGTATGTGTGTGTGTGTGTGTTTCGGGGGGGGGGATAAACACCTGCAGGACCCGAAGGTCAAACGTATGAGACTGCCCCCCTCCGGTGGTGACGCAATTACAATGCGTAAATACCTTCCCCACACTCCTTCTGTCTCCTCCTTCTCTCGCTTCCTTTTTCCTCTCCTCCGCTCCACTTCTGTTATTCTTCCAACTCTGCTGAACAATTATTTTACATCACCCTCTATCGCTTCCTCCCCTTCTCTCCACCTCTGCAACCACCTCCTCTAATTTCTTCCTTCTACCACCTTCTCCTCTTCCACCATCATCCTTTCTTTTTTCCGCTCTTCATCTTTTCCCATAGACCAGATTATGACTGTCTGTCAATCAGTCCATTTAACATCTGCTCTGGGTAAGGCGAGGCAGACAATAACACATCACGGTCACTGAACTGAATTCCCTAAAGATTTCGGAGGAGGCCTCTTTTTTTTTGCATTTTCCTTTACGTTTTTTTTGTTCTCTCTCTCTCTTCTCTCCTTTTCCCCTTCTTTTTTTGGAGGTCCAGTAATGAGTGACAAAAGGTCATTGGAGCATTGCAGCTGCTCATCCACTCGTGCCGTAATCCACGGCACTCATGCCTGATTACCTCTCCAATGGTCAAAGGTACGGGAGGGAGAAAAAACAATGGGTGCAAGGCATGAGGCTCCTCCAAGAAATATGGGCCAGGGGTGTTATTTTGGAAAATGGACGGCGCCAGTCAGAGAGAAATAACCCTGAGCAGATCCATTTATTCTTTTAAATCAAAATGCCTCGGCAGCGGCGTGCAGTGAAGGGGAAAAACATGACACATTTTCTCCCTTCCCCTCCATCAACAGCCATTTTGATCTCCACAATTGACCTTCCATGGCATCATTTACAATGAGTCATATCACAGCCACAAAGTGTTAAAGCTGTAGCACGCACACACACACATGCTTAAACACACAGATAATTATTCTCTTTTCTTGCCCACATGAGCGTGCAGTCACACACACACACACACACACACACACACACACACACACACAAAGTTGTGTTCCCAGGCATGTGCATACACACCCGCGCTTCGACATTATCGCACACGCACTTGTAGGCATAATAGCTTTAACTAGACCAAATTGTCCGCCCTTCATTTGTATGTCTATGGCGACCCACATTCTCCATGACTCGCCCTTTGACAAAGAGGGGTCATTCCCCCAGCAAAGAAAATGAAGCCCAGTAGATATTGTTTGATTGGATTTTGCCTTTTCAAGGTTTCAGGATCATTACAGGAATTCATTTGAAGTGTTGCTGAAAATGAAACTGCGTCTCTCTTCCAGCGTTTAATTATTCTAATACCACTTTCTTTTTTGCTCTCATTCTCTTTTTTTGTCTGACTGCAAAGTGTGCCATTTCCAGAAATTAAAATCATCAGGCTAGCCTTAAAATGAGACCAGGATTGACCAATTTTCACCCAGAAAGTTATTTTGTTTCTTCCCAGCCATCTCATCTCTCTCCTCTGCTTGTACACTGCAGCCTCCATTTTTATTCTTTTTTATCATCTTCAGTCTCTAATTCCCCCCCCTCAAAATCATACCAACCTCCTCCATATCCGCTCTTGATTTTTTTCCCACTCTGTCCTCTTGTAACTTCCTCTATCTTTTCTCTTCCCCTCTCTCACTTTCACAGTGTTTCCATCACTTTCGTCTCATCCCTCCAACTCCCCTACCCCCACCCATCCACATTTTTAAACACAAGCCAGCGCATTGGTTCCAAACCAAATGTGTTCATTCCAACATTTCAATAAATTGAGTAGGGGAGGCATTAACGTTAATCACAGCGACCACATTGTGCTTTAGACACGTCGGTGGGATTATGGATTACTATTAGCTGGATGGAAACCGATTCTTTCATTTGAATTCCGACTTCCTCGTCTTGCTAAAATTAAAAAGAGAACTAATACTTCTTGGACCATAATACTTCTTCTTGGACAGGACTTTGCTTTGCTCTCCCCCCCCCTCCTCTTCTCTCTCTCTCCCTGATCTGCAGGAACACCCAAGGAGCAGTGGATGACAGACAACCAGACAGTTCACATCTACATTCAAATTGCAACCACATGAAGCTTATTGTTTCATTTAGCCAACTGATACCTCTGTATCAGATAATGACAATTTCCCTTTCCTGAGGCTGATTACTAGTCTGTTTTACTAAATATTCCCAGTTGGTGACATTGGCCGTGTCACAGCACTGACAGATTGCATATACTGTTATTTATCAATGTTGGTCTCCTAGGTGGCAAGACTTTTTAGCTCTGATGTAGTCTGCACCAACTCCTCAGAAACATATCAGAGTCTTTATCTTTTGGTTTGTCTTGCTACAGTAGATAGGTAGTTACGACATTGGACGTTTTTGACATGCTTTGCTTGGCGTTCAAGTGGCTAAATCGTGAAAACATTGCTGCTAGGCAACAGCAATGTTAATATTAATGTCGGCATCTAAAAGCCACAGAGGCTAACAATCAAGCAAGCTAGAGAGCAGGTAGCGTAACGCAGGAAATGCATTATGACGATGATGCCTTTGCATGTTGGGAATGTTGGGAATTTCAACATTTTCCTTCGACAAATTACGAAGAAAATACATATTAACTTATTATGCATGGAAAGATGAACCAGCCATGGCCTCTGCCATTTCTGACAATGTCAGCAAACACATCATAACTCGTGAACTCGGAGCTTTCAGAAAAATACTTGGTGGGGGGGCCTCCATATGGACTCTTCTCTTGAACACGGTAAACACATTTGAAGGCCTGAAGGAGGAGTTTGGGAGTGGGGAGTGTTGATGAGAGGTGTGAGATTGACCCGTACAATACATATATTTGTCTGTGATTTCATTACTAATTAACTATAATTCAATGTTAATATGAAAATGATTTGCACTTTTAAAATGTCACGGACAGATAGTAACATTTAGCAAAATACAGTTTGAGAAATAAGCAAAATAAAAAGCCTGTATAGAAAACACACTCTTTGTTGCACGTATGCAAGTGTACTCCTCAGTCTTGTGGTGATACAGCATGCATGTGGGTTGCAGCACTGCAGGAGCCGAGTGGTATATATCTGGTCATACTGTAGACATGTGTGACAGATGGCCTGAGTTATGGCATCCATATAGTCCTTTTTATCTCTTCTTTACTAGAGGAATTTCCCTCCTCTGCCATCAACAGTGTCAATCACGCTAATAAACTCATGTTAGAAAGTGAGTGCACATGTTGTTAGAAGATGAAGGGTTGTTTGGGTGAAATCGATCAAGTATGTTTCAGGAAGATGTGAAAAAAATCAGTAATCTGATCATTTGAAATGAATATTTTCCCTTTGAAGAATTAGTTCAAAATAGTATTCTTAGACATATAACAACTGATATTGTTTTTTGGACCTTAAATTAAACTTGTGAGCTCGGCTTTGCCAAAGACACTTTTGAAAGACAAAATCAAGTGACAATACCCTCCCAACCCCCTCTTTCATCTCAAATAAGCCCCTTGGGACTATTTTGAGAGAGCCAAGTAGCTTTGTAATTCACACAATCACATATTTAGCAGGAATAATCATTTTTGATCAACCTCTTTTGTCTTCTCTGATTCTCTCTTTGAAATGTTCTGCTGCTACCGGAAAAGAAACGCCTTTTCACTGTTTGGTCACGATCAAGGTCTGATTTTGGGACAAAGGGGAATAAGATTTAACCAAAGAGCTTCTTGTTTTTAATCATTCACAATATACTTTAACACATGAAAATACATTCTACATCAACTCTGAATTAAATTCTGACTCGAGTAAATTCTTTGGCTAACAAATTATAATCTAGGAGAGCAGCCGTTTATTTTATTCAGGGATTATGTGTGGAGGATAGTTGGAAACAGCTAGCCTGGCTAAGGTAACAGAGTCTGCGTACCAGCACCTCTCAAGCTCACAAACTAACATGTTGTATCTCGTTTGTTTAATTCAAACAAAACCGAAGTTGAAAAGCTATTTTTTATCACCGCTGATCAACTGGCAATCTCTCAGTGAGGACAAGACTCCAGGACACAACTGCACTGTCCAGGAGAAGTAGCATCTAACTCTATTTGCCAAAATGTCAACGTGTTCCTTTTAAGGTGAGGTAGAAAGGATGATTCAGTGGTGACCTCTCAGTTTCTAATTAAGCCCAACATATCTTCCTAACCTTAACCAAGTGCTTTGAGTTACCCAAAAAGAACCATAAAATATCTATCATGCCTGAGTAGCCAGGAGAGGATGTGGTCTGGAAAACAAATAAAATATGATGAAATGTTTTGCTGATAGGCGACCTGACAGGCGAGTGGATATACCACATGGACACAATGTACTGCAGTCCCAGGTTCATGACTGTTTGCTGCATACTGTGGTTTAATGTTTACTCATTATGTTGATAGAAATCCTAATCAAACCGCCATTATCTTTTATATAAACATCATTTAACTGATAGATATCACTATGACACTCCCCAAGTCGATTACTTAGATGAAAGCAACTTTTTTTGCATTACAATTTTTCTGAAAAGTTCTGTTTAAATATGCAAATGAGACATTATCGTATCAAATATGTGCTAATTGGCATACATTTATGTAACATAAAATGTGAACATTGGATAAAGCCAGGTTCATTTTGTTGATTTTATCAGAAAATACCCCACAGCCATAAAAAAAAAAAGGTTTTTAGGAATAAAGTTTTCATAATAATCAGACTCTGAATGATGAACAATGAACAAACCCCTCTGTACGAAGCTTCAGAATACAGAGAGGAATGAAACTATGAAGTTTGGTATACGTCAGTGATACTGAGATTACTGAGAGTCTGAGAAAAAAACTAATTTAGAGAAAACTGCCTTTAAAGATATGTATTGTAAAATTCAATAGCCTACACTTTGCAAACGCTACAGGTGAATAGGGTAAAAATGTTTAACGTTTAATGTTTTTCTGAAATGTTATGTTCAAACATGCAAAACGAGGCATGATCTAATTCTTATACTTATACCTTCGGAGAATTTAGCAGATAATCTACAGATCAAAATAGACAAAGTTAGTGAAATAAACACCTTAATGTGTATCTTCTATAGATACTTAATGATTTCAAAATGTACTATAGCTTTGATCTGCCCTCAAAGCTAATTAATGCAAGGTGATGAAATGCACCCAGAACTAATAACTCAGCATGCACAGACAGCACTTTAGCAAGCAGGCATCACAATACAGTTTCATCATAGACATTTAAGCTTCATATGTAAGATTTATGTTTGCTATGTGAGGAATGAGAAGCAACACCATCTGTGATTTACTGTTTAACAGGGTCATCCTAAAGTTCACCCCAGGATATAACACCTTTGTTGTAATAACCTCAAAAGCTAGCTTTCTTAAAAACTCAGTTAGAATATTTAGAATTATCTGGAAAAACAAATTAAACTCTCATTTGAACACTTGATTACCTTTTCAATTTGGTTATTATTTTTGGTAAGTATGTCTGTAACAATGCTTCGGCAAAAGGCCTTAGTTGGTACTCGGTATACTTCTAATAAAAGGTGTATATCCGGTTGTAGCATGTATGCATGTATGTGTTTGTCTCTGTGTGTATCCCTGTCTCTCCTGTCACCAGTGGATGGTATATGTCAGCCTTGACTTCATGCTGGCTCCACTTCATCACCAGCTGCAGCCCAGCTCAGCTCCAGAAAAACTGGCAAACTGTTTGTCTGCCTGCCTGCTTGACGCACAATAAAACTGTGTCTCCATTAGACAGGCCTCTGCAGGCCCTACAGACACACACACACATATAACATTTGAACACAAACATGTGCACACGCACACAACGGTAATCAGGCACATGCTCAGATAAATGTGTTAAGGACACACATTCACACAATGTCCTTGCAGAAAGTGTGTCCGTAGTGTGTGTGTGTGTGTGTGTGTGTGTGTGTGTGTGTGTGTGTGTGTGTGTGTGTGTGTGTGTGTGTGTCTGTGTGTATATGAGTGTGTGTCCTTTGTACCTTTTCTAGAGACAACTGCAGTCTGTGCCAGATACCCTCATAATGTTGGACAGGTGTACAACATGGTAATCAGGGATTTACGAGCGTGTGTGTGTGTGTGTGTGTGTGTGTGTGTGTGTGTGTGTGTGTGTGTGTGTGTGCGTGTGTGTGTGTGTGTGTGTTTGGAAAAAAAGAGGGAAGAGAAACAAAGAGGGAGAAGGAAAAGCAGATAAAAGCATAGAGAGAAAGATGGCAAAGTATTCAATATTGTTTAGCTTTGTCTTTTACCCAACCTACCTGATCCCCCAGTTGTGTGTCTTTGTCCATAAGTGTGTGTGTGTGTGTGTGTGTGTGTGTGTGTGTGTGTGTGTGTGTGTGTGTGTGTGTGTGTGTGTGTGTGTGTATGTGTATGTGTGTGACTCGGACAAGGTCAGCATCCTCTATCCTGACTGCCCCTCAGTGCCTCCCTCATTACCCCCCATCGCACTTTTCCTCTTCTTTCACTCTTTCTTTCTCTCCTCGTCTTTCTGTTTTCATCCCCTCCCCTCCCTCCCTCCCTACTATTCTCTACCTTTCTCTAGCGGTGCAGCTTAAAAGACAGGCTGTCAGAGGACAGTGAGTGCTGTGGCCTGGTTAGTTAATGTGTTAGTTACAGCCATACCTGCCAGTGAAATAATCAGCATATAGACTCCAGATAACAGGGAGCAGATGAATGAGTGAACCGATCGATCAATCAATCAGTGAACAAAGTCATCAAATTTGTACTTGCTTAACAGCCAGCGGTGATCACTCTACACAGACCCCCCCTCCCTTATATTTTCATATTTATTTCTCTATTCACCATTACCCTGGATATTGCACTGCCCTCATAGATGCACACACATTAGCACATAGCGCTGTCAACCTAAATGATACTTTTCACCATCTTTCCATTTGCACCTCCTCCTCCTCTTCTCGCCTTCCTGTGCCTTAAATTATTCAGATCTCTCTACATTTGATTTAGCATGCCTCCTGTCTGCCATTTCCCCCTCTTTTTTATACATTTCATTATGTTGTATGACTTTAGACCCACTGGCTGGAAAATGACAATTATTTTGCTCCAGCAGCCAGCTATTAACAGAGCTGAAGAATACATGGAGTGGCGTGTGGAGTGGAAACTGCAGAGTGGAAACTGCACTGTAAAAAGAAGACACATGCATACACACACACACACACACACACACACACACACACACACACACACACACACACACACACACACACACACACACAGATATACAGAGAACCACACAGGTAAATACTGCATACAAATACAGTATGAACAAAATTACATGAAAACACATGCATATATGCAGCTGCTGTACAGTTTGTTTTCTCCTTTTCTCTCTTGCCTTTTCTCAGACACACACCTATGCATACACATTACTACTATAAAGCAACAAAAAGCTGGCTTGTGGCCGGGACCGCATGAGAAATGATCCCACGGAAAGAGCAGAACAAAGAGAGAGATCCGTCACTGCAAAGTAATGCCTTTTAAATGTACCTTTAGTGCGGCTGGGCTAGTGAATTCAACCCATATCTAATGGTAGCTTGTTTGGCCTTTTCATCAATTCTGCATAAATATATATGAGCCACGGGGAAACATACAAGGGGCCTAATAGAAATGAATGAACTACTCAACCATATATTTGCCGTGAGAGATATGCAGCTTGTGATTGGAAAGGGCATCCACTATCTGCAATATTGATAATACTTTTCAAATTTCATCTGCTTTTGTTTGCGTTCTGCGGCCGCCTGTTTAAACATGGTGGGAATTATAATGAGGCCAAACATTATCTCCAGTGGTTGTTCTAGGCTGAACATATAACTTTATCACTGAAATGATTCCCGCACTTTGGCTGCATTGTAGCGTTTCCATTAGAGCTTGGCTATCTGACAGAACTCCAACCAATCGGCAGCAACAGTGGACCACGTCTGGTGGCCAAGCAGTATCTGCGTCTGTGACACGCTGCTGTGTGTGTGTGTGTGTGTGTGTGTGTGTGTGTGGAATGTGCCAGGATATTTAATTGTAACCATCTCTGATCAAATATGCTGGAGGACAATGTGAACTCATTCTATATAATTTTTTATTTAGGTATTTATCAAACCTCACTTAATTTCACTGCATTTCAGGAGTATTTTTTTATCCTGATCTGGAAAATGATATGTTATAGGATACATACGAGCTTGAAAATATCAATTGCCTGTCTGCATCTGTTCTTTCTTTTCTTTTTTCTTTTATTTCAGTATAGCTTTTGTCCTGCTCTGCCTGTTTATCTCTAGTATGTTGTCCATGTCCTGACACCGTGAAGAGATCTGATCCCAGTGTAAGGTTGACCTTATAGAGTGCTGCAGGGATTATGTGTTTTTGTTGGGCAATCTGGAAGTTATAATAGAATCCCTCAATAAATAACCAATGGGATTTTGAATTGTTGCGGAAAATTTGTTCTGTGGCAAAAACAAGTTTATGATACTTACAGACTTATTTTATATCGTAGAGCAAAATGTGCAAAGCAAAAAAGGAAAATCCGTTGTGGCAGCGTCAAACAAGCTTATTGTTTGATGCATCCTCTTGGTGGGTTCCAAACAAAACAATACAAAATTCATGCACACTCATCATTGGCCAGGTGATGAAGGTGAGAAAGTAGGCAGAACTTGAAAAGCTCCTTTTTGCATTCATGACATGACTACCTCTGTCGCTTTTCAACAGAAGAGACTCTCTGAGCATGTGCGCCGTTGTCCATGTATTTAAACGATTATTACATCCCACTCCTCAGAGATGATGGTCTTCAAGTGTGGCCATGAAGAACACCGAAAAACACTTTTTATTTCCAACGCAGTAATTTTCTAACATAACTTACGTGTTCAGACTGTTTACCTCTTGGATGTGGTTCCAGTTTGGACAACAATACCACAATTATCATAATGTAAAGTTGACCTTTTTGGGTTTTCTGTATATAAACACTGCATCTATCTACTCAGAAAAGGGTGTTATGGGCATCCATGAGTAAAAGAGGCTCAGTGAGGAGCCAACGTGCACATCTTTTAAATTGCAACAACGTGTTGTGCAGCCCAGCACGTTAAACAAGTTCACTAGTGTTCAGTGTTCCACCCTTAAGGCTGGCATGGGGCATTCCAAAGCTTGTAATTTACTTAAACCATCATGTCACGATAACATGTATAATAATACACATGATTACAGCTTTTACTACAATGGTAAATGTTACCATAGGCAGTTAGCAGACCAGTGATTTATCACCTGGCTTTGATTCTTTCATGGGATTTCTGTTAATATCACAGCAGTACGACAGGTGTGTGGAAAAGATAAGCATTGAATATCACAGTTCTCACAGTTTTTTTTTTCAATGTTTTTTTCTTTTTTTGCCCAGTTTCTATATTATTTGATTTTGTTCTGCTTGATTTTGCACTATTCTATAAAACATGATCCTCCTTGGTGGCTGCCGTTGAAGAGTTTTTTCAAAAGGTGAACTGTATTATATATCCTCTTAAGAAAGCACAGGAATCAGTCTCGCATGATTGCTCCTCATAGTGCCTCACAGAGAGGGAGAGAGAGAGCAGGTTATCCATGTAGAAATTGCACAGCAGATATCATACACCAAGCTCTGTCATGCACAAAGACGCTAGAAAAAGTACCAAGATGATCTTTCTTCCCAGAGTCGCTGAAATCCCCGACACACACCCTTCGAAGAGCAGCTCAGTCCCCGCACAGGGACTGAGGGTTATTTGAACTAAAGCTTTGTACGGGGTTACAGGCAGCGTTCAAGCTATAAGACCAGGGTTGGTCCGATGCCTACAGTGGACTTATGGTGATCTTGGTGACTTGGCCAAACATCGCAGCCCAGATCGAGCTGTGTCACCAGGGATAGACATATCAGAGGAGCTCAGTGAAGCTGGCAGATCATGATAGTCATCTTATGGAGAGGGGTCCCAGTGATTAAATCCAGGCTGTTGGATCCCACCCTCTGGCACTTGACCACACACATGCGCGTGCACACACACATAAACTCAAATACACACACACACACACACACACACACACACACAAAGATGCATGCGTGTCCAGAGTCCCAAACCCAGGATCATTAATATTTGCACATTATAACCCTCCTCTTTCCTCACACTGCTGCCACCAGATATACCAGCTGGGCCCGCCTATCCATTACCATAATGCCATCAGTGTGTTTGTGTGTGTGTGTGTGTTTTTGTGTGCGTGGTTTCTATGACTGCGTCTGGCTGCGTGTAGTTTCTTGTGTGTTTAGTTGTGTGTATCTCTCTATGTATTTTATGTTCACACTGTTCTGAATGTTGGTGATATTTATGTGTGCGTCTTTTCGTATGCCTGGCTGTTACAGTGGGCACGCATATTCAAAACGGATTTAAGGGCTAAATTGTATAATGATTTCTGGGAAAACAATAAATTGAGGTTCCAAATAAAGGCCATTATGGAAATGAGATTATGGAGCAATTGAATTAGGCTGTAATCACCGTTTCTATATGTCATTACAATGCAACTTTATACAGCATTACTCTGTGCCTAGGGCTATAAATGACAAACACTGTTTCTTTGAGGGGTATTTCAGTAAATCGACAAGCGGAGGGGGTTCATTCAGATCCACTCAAAGCAGCTCTACCTCCACCACTTTATATCTGAATTCCCATTATTCCCATCGAGTCGGACAATAAAAATACATATTTGCAAATTTAACATCTCACTCCCATGCCGCAGACCAAAATATGACTATAGACAAAGAACATCTTCCTAATAAACTATGGATACTTTCTTCAAATATTTACTTAATGCAATCAGTTCCAAATCAGAGTTCTGTATGAATAGATTTTCATGTAAATCAACTCCTCTTCAGCAACCCATAAACTGTAGGGGAATACTGAGCATAATTTAAAGAATGTGCTGTGTAGTAATAAACTTAATTCAGTATCCCATTTGACTTTTTCCTTATTTAGTTTTTTACTGCTAAAACATAATGGATAATGGCAAAGTATACTTAATGAACACATATTAAAGGGATAGTTTGGAAGTTTGAGGTTGTATGAGGACTTTATAGTTAGTGTGCCTACAGTAGTTTGCGGTGGAAATGCACCCGGTTTTAAAAAAAGGGACAGGAGTTATCACATATAAGCTAGTCAATCTCCTGCAGCAAAACAGGATTGTAGCCACCTAAAAGAAAGGCCCACCAAAAAACCCAATATCAGTGTAAGTTTACGTTGCCGTCAGACAGCTTTACGGTCACATTGAACATTGAACACAGTGGTTGGTGGTGCCTCGATCGGTTTGTTTGTGTTATTTTGTGACTTTGGTGAATCCGAACTAACCAAAGTCACACAAGACCAGCAACCCCTGTGTTCTATTTCAGTGGTCCCCAACCACTGGGTCATTTGGTACCGGGCCGCACAGAAAGAATTAATAAAAAAATATTTTATTGATTATCTGTCTGAAAGATGTTTTATTTTGAAAAATGACCGGATACATCCATCTGTGCGTCTGTGTCTCTTGACACATGTCAAGACCATAGGTCAAGATGCTCGTCTCAGTCACGTGATACTTTACCTCAGAAATTAAGCCCACAAGCAACAATGAGTTTTTTGGAAAAGGGAAAAGACCCAATGAGGAGACAGAAGAAGAAGAAGAGCCTACGACTTCCAAGTAAAAGAAAGCTGCATTTAAAAGACAATATCAGGAGTCACTTAAAACACGTGTTTTTTGCTACAGGTGATTCTCATGCACCGCTCTGTATAATATACAGGCTCGCACATGAGGCAACGAAGCCTTCAAAACTGCTTCGGCACCTGGAGACAAGCACCCGGCGTTAAAAGACAAGCACTTGGAGTTTTGTAAAAGAAAAAAACATGAACAAGAAGGACATAAACAATTACTGATGGTCACCACATCATCAACACATCAACACATGCGAGTGCACTGAGAGGGTCATACTTAGTGACTAACCGTGTCGCTAAGAGAAGAAACCTTTTACTATTGATGAAGGATTGATACCCCTCTATTGGACCGGCTCGTTGCAGAGACACAAGCTCAGGGCTCACACTAATTCAGCGTAATGGTGAGTTTTTTATGCACTTTATATTTGTTTTATGCCGGTCGTATCATTTTATTTCGCCATATTTATCTCCCACACTTTGAAGGCCGGTCCGTGAAAATATTGTCTTACATGAAACCGGTCTGTGGCGCAAAAAAAGTTGGGGACCGCTGTTCTAGTGGCTTTGACTTCCCGTCGGAAAAGTCTGTTTGACGACAAGGTAAAGTGGTTAAAATATTATAAATATTACATACACTTAAACTGATATTGTTTTCTTTGGTAGATTGAGCTTCTGTGTGATAACTCCTGTCTGTTATTCCAAACTGGGAGTCTGCCATCGACTGTAGGTAATACAGTGACTATGGATAAGTACCTCATACAACTCCACTTAAATAAATCTGAACTATCCCTTTAAGGGGTTCACAAGAAGAATTCTAGAAATGTGGCTGATAACAGCAAAACGAACAGCCTCAGCCAGGCCAATACATCAACCATGTATGTCAGCCGCTAATTAACAAGAAATTGCTAAGAACAGAAATGTCAAAGATATATTTGAGGTAAGTTAGAAACAGTGTCAGCTGTACGTAATTTGTCCACTAGAGAGTATTGGCTCTCTAATGTTTATATTTTATTTGTAGTAGTTTGGAATATTTATTGTATTCTAATTTATTACTTATATTGTGTATTGCATTCACTCCTGTGTAATGCCCGTCAGTCAGTCACCGGGCAAAAATATCAAAATTCGACCAACCAAAGCTGTTTTATAATCTTCATGTGGGGCTGATCTATCTGTGTTTACTGGGCATTAATGTAAGCTGGGGCTGTAGTCCATGTAACGTTACGTTAGATTGTTTATTGGACTATATCCAAAGTGGCAGAAACTAGAAAATTACCCGGATATTCGTTTCATATCCCAGTGGCGGCACAGCCAGGAGAACAGCCCACCGGGGCGGAGAGAGGTCGGCCGAGCCGGCACTAGCTATACAGCTATGTGCTCTGTGAAAGATCCTCCTGGCAGCTGTGAGGACGAAGCGAGGTGGTGCGGGAGGTTTTCTTGTTTCTGTCACTTTGAATGTAATCCAATAAACAAACTATAAAACAGCCGTACTATTTACCAGAGTCAGGCGGCTGTTTTCTTCTCCCTCTGTACTGAGGCAGACTGCAGCTACACTGACTCACTATCACCTCTAGAGGAACAAGTGGTATTACAGACTGGACGGAGCGCAGCTAGCTGTTAGCATGCTAACTTCAGTAGATATCTCTTCAACACAATAGATAGACTTCTTTGACATAATGTCAACACTGTTACCTCTTCACATTCTGTTGACAATGTTAGTTTTTTTTTTTTATGTTTTAAGTTTCAATTCAGGCAGATCTTACACATTGAACCTTTAAACCAGTGTGTGCATCCAACATCTTTGATCAAATACACACAAATGATCATTTAAATTCTTGTATCAGGGACTATTAATCTTACCATCATCTTTCAAACAACACTCCCATACAGCACTCCCAGCACACACACACACACACACACACGCACACACACACACACACACACACACACACACACACACACACACACACAGTCCATCATCACCAATGAGAGTCCTCTCCTCCTGTTTTCTGTGGTCCATGGGGATTTGTCAGTGCTCGTCAACCAACCGTGTCAACCGTGACAGTCGTCCAGATGTCTCCTGCTGCCACAGAGATGACAGGAAGGATAGGAGGAGTGGAGGAGAGGAGGGATAGAGAGAGGAATATCCCTCATCTGACAAGCACTACAGTGGGACATCCGTGAGCAATCAAATTCAGAGCACAGAACTAGCCACGTTGACGAGCGCTAATAAAGTGGATTCCATGCTTGTGGTACTTCAGGGAATACACAAAGTTTGTGAGGGATTGGCCTGTTGCTCAGCTTACCTGTTGAAGCATAACTCAGGCTTTTTTTGTGCATACACCCTGCTTCATGATCTTTTCAATTCTGACCAAATTCTCAGCAGCTGCTTCTCTATTGAACTATTTGCGGCTCTCCTACAAACAGCTTTGTAGATCTGCTCTGGAGTCAATGAACACTCAAGCCTGAAAAGGCAAACAATAAGTATGTTCTTCTTTCTTATGTCTTTACACAGAGTTACATACAAAACAATATTATAAAATATAATATTGGCGTCTTGCAATTGTATTACTCCATCAAACAGTTAAGTTGAAGTTTGGTCTATCCAAAATGCAATCAAGTCATTTATTCTATTAGACATTTGTCTTCAATTGTCCTAATTAGCATATCAAATCTTGAGTTGTGGGCAAAGATATGTTCCTCAGACTGGCAAGGCCCTTTGACCACCAACATCTAATCAGTTTATTATTGAGTTCAAGTGGATGTTTGTGTCAAATGTGAAGAAATTCCCTCCAGGCGTTCCTGAGATATCGTGTTCCAAAACAGTAATGTTCAGAAGTTTGAAAAGGCCAGGCTTAACCTTTTACTACCTGTTCTGCATGTGTCACACAAGCACTATATAGAATGGGTGGTCTGCCAGTACTATGAAAAGTTAGACGTATATGAAAATGTAATGTATTTGATAAGAGAATTGACTCGGTGATTCAGTCATTATCGTAAATTAGTGGGTGCTAACCCTTACAGGAAAACTCCAATGAGGGAGTATCAATGCAAATTGTGAGGGGAGAAAGAGAAGACAACATAGAAATACATTCAAATTGTGGAGGAACCACCTTTTGCATTTGGGGGGTCAAATTTGATTAGTTGTATCCAACATATTATTTTAACTAATAACTAACTTGTTATCTATTCATAACCACAAAATCTACATTTTTATTTGTATTATTTTGTGGTCCAAAGGCCACATTTATCTTGTTGTTCAAAATGTTATCAAACCAAATAATCAAAAATGGGGTAAAACCTGACCCACAGAAAACATTGTTCTTTAACAGTATGGCATGCAGCAATAACACATTCTGGATAGTTTTGTCAAAAAAAAGATTCAAACCCTACCAAATTTGACCAGCAGGAGGGTTAATCAATCACGTTTATCATTAATTATTGTATAAGATTTTTGTAAAGCAGCTGATTGGTTTTTATTTTAAGACTTGAATCACCACACCCTTAAAAGCCTATTTGAATTTAATATAATACATTTGGGAAGGTAAGTTAATGTGTGTTCAGTATAATAATATTGTAAATATTAATATACTGCTAATATCGGCTACTGCTGTTTATAGGTCTTTGGGCTGTTTCAACTGTAAAGTGTTAAAGAAGTGCTGATATGATGTGATTGGCATTTTTAGATCTCGCCCTGGGCCAAGCTAAAGCTGGCACTGTTCCAAACACTCCACAAAGTGTGTGTCGCTAGTATGGTTGGCTGTTTACCTCACTGTCACTTGCAAGCAACATAAGCGAGCGTAGTAACTTGAAACAGCAAATATAAAATAACAAGTAATAATTGCAGTGAGCTCATGTGGTGGATATTTAAAATTTGAGGACATAGGGAAATTACCATTGAGTAGTATTGTGTGCAATCAAATAAACAATCGCTAAATTACTAGATTATTGCTAATAATCAGTCAGTCACGTGTGGATTCCTTTTAGAAAACTAATTTCTTAATATTATATTTCTAATATAATATAAATAAAGCAGCCTTTTGTGTCCAAAATCTGTGACGTTTTCGGTGCTTTGCATATAGCTTGTTAGCATGACCGATTTAACTTTATTGATGTTGCTCATTCAAATGAAAAGTAGAGCAGATGGGAGCCAAAGGCAATCGTCAAGACTCCCCTTGCCTTCGAACCTGCTGTACACAAGCATTTTTTTTGTGCATAATTTCCCCGATAGAGCTGATAACGAAACATTTTAAAGCACAGTTATGTTATGTGTGACCCTTAAAGTTTCAGCATCAAAGATGCACTACACACTCTCTTGTAACCACATTAAGCTCATATGGAGGACATGGCAGGGCAGAGATCCAGCAGGCTGGTGGTGTGTGCCAGGAAGTGCTCTGTAAAGCACATGGTTGGAGTCTGCAGCACCAATCAGCCTGTACTGAGGTTGTCAATGGGCTCATTAGCGCTCATTACAGCGACCTCTTGGGCACCTGGGTGCCCTTCAGAGCTCTTAGGGCAGGGGGTGGGGGTAGACTGTGGTTAGGGGAAAAGCAAGGAAAAAAAGAATTAAAAAAGACGACAACAAAGGACCAATCCTATGCTTTTTGTCTTGCTGGAGACGAGGGTGAAGACTGATGAATTGAGGGAAGGAATGGAAGGAAGAGTGTGATAATGATGTTGGACTACATAGACACGAAAAGGTAATTGAGAGAGAACACACAGTTAACACTAGTTTGTTTTTCTGCCGTACACCTATGATGAAAGTCTTCACACCATCCGTCACAGACTGAAAAGTCACCTGTGTCGACTGCACCTCGGCCAATGTAAAAAAAAAGACAAGAATAAAAAATGATGTTGTTTGTATGTTGCACTTACATTGGTTTGGCTCATTTGAAGCTATTGTTCTGCACTTAAATGATTGTTCCTATTTGAAGCTAATGTACTTGCAATATTCTTGCTGTTGAGTTGTATCCTCATGATTGTTTGCACTTATTGTAAGTCATTTGGACAATAGCTTCAGCTAAATGAACTGTAATAACTGTAATAATGAAAAGGATCTTTACTGCCTCTAAATTGGAAAGAAACACCTGACCGATATCACAACTGACCAGAAACTTCAGTTCTGTTATTTTAGTCATAGTCATAAGTTATTATTAATAAAGTTATTAAAGCTAATTGTTTGCTTAAGCTAAAATATGTCTAAAAAGATCAGACTCACCTTTGTCTTAGTTTGTGCCATGTGTTTCCACACTCTCACCTCTTTCTGCTGATGATACGCAATTGCACTGAAACTAAAATATGCTTGGTCTTCAGTCTAAACACACATTTACTGCAGGTACTACTGAGGTGGCCCTCAGTTGTCATACTGGAGATCCATCATGACACATAAACTCACCATGATGAATCCCACCTGATCATAAATTGGAGGCGTGTGGCCGATTGTTTATTATTAGCATAGGCAACGCCCAGGAATTGGATCGATGCCACAAAAAAAAGCTGTAAGATTAACTTCAGCAGTGCTGAAATTGAGGAACTGTTGAATAAACGTAAACATTTGATTTTCCAAAGCGTCAGGTGTTACAAGAAAATCCAAGGCCTGGATGGCCAAAGCATCAAAGAGCAGTATGTACAGTAAGCCATTCAGAAGCTCTCAGGGTTTTTATAGTCTTGACTTGGATCAATGGACCAATCGTATTTGTTTAGCCTACACATATAATAATCCCAGTATGCTAATTTACTCTAAAACATAGAATAATCTAAATTTGATTATAAATTCCTCAAATTTATAAGGTATGATTCCTTGCGTTGGACAAACAATTTGTATTTTGGTAAGAGTGATCTCAATCACTCGTAGCATTTTCTCTTACCTGAATTGGAGAATCCCAGAAATCAATGTGTAATAAGAAAATCGTAAAGGTATATGGACACGAACAAAATAAAAATGAAATGTGTATGTATATTGCTCCCTGCATGAGGCCCAATGTTTGAGTGTATCGTGTAATCATATCTGCATTTTCAGTGGAAATATTACACTGTTAAAAACATTAAACGATGAGGTGAGTCCAGGTCAATCCCTTCATTTCCTTTATTAAATCTGTTCCAATTACAGATGGAGATAGAGATAAGGAGACGCAGATTATTAGAGAAGTTTCAATTGTTGAGACACTCAACACCTTGATATTATGTAATTATTTCTGTAATATGTATTTGTAGTTTGTGAATTATTTGTGTTCATTGTATCCAGTCTAGGCTTTATTTAATTTAATGGGGTCTTCAGAGAGCAGCGAGTTCAGCATCAATAGTAACAGGTTGAACAAAGCTCACACAACCATGAAATCAACTAAACAGCCCCATCGATATGACATCCTCTCACCTTCTCCCTCTGCTTTAACGTGATGTTACACTTACAGTTTAAGCTTTGAGACTCCTACTTGAAGTGTAACACGTTGTTAATAAAGCCAAAGGTGTTTTACTCTTAGCATCAGGTGTGCTGAGCACTAAAACTATTATCAATTGTGCGTAGCGTCAATAGTGGAAGTTGTTGATATTGCACATGTGGAAAATAAGACATTGTAAAGAGAAGACACCCTCATAACAAAAACCTTAAGCACTCCTTATCAGCAGTTGAGAGGATATAAGCACTGAGCAGAACTAAGAAGTATTGATGCATTGTTTGAATATAGGATCCCTCAGTCTGACATCAATAAAAGTAAACAGAACTGTCAAGAAAGAGCATTTACACAGATATTATAGAGATTACAGAGATTATACAAAGAAAACACTGTCAAAAAATGAATAATAAATGAAATAGGTAAGCAGAAAATACTTTTCCAGCCCCTGACTTATATGGTAAAGTTATTCTTTCTCTGCATCCCGGAACATACCAGCAGTCATAGTCAATATAATACTTTTTTCCGAATGACATTTGACCTCATAACTATGACTTACCTATAACACCTTAAATTACCAATATGGTATATTTGGGGACTATATTAAACCAGCCTTCCTAATGCAGTGTTGAGACTACATGATATCAGATTGTAGCCCAGACATAGGACAGGGAGCTGCCCATCGTGACAAAACCCCAATAGTCCTAAAAGCCCGTTACCCCGAAAACAAATACCCATTGTTGGTTTTTTTTGCCTTCAGTTACGAGCTCCGTTATGTCCCTGAAACTTAACAAAGTTGATCTGGATGCGATGGGAAGATGCAAATGTGCATCGCCACTGGATTCAATGTCTTTCTGCCCCTTCGCTTGCAGAGAATGGAAATAAACAAAGGGCACATTTCCCTTCCTTAGAGCTCAGCACGTGTCTTATACAAGAGGTGCATGACAAAGACGCCTGCTATGCCTCAACCTTGGCCTTTTATTACCTAAATACCTACTTACGCACATATCATCTCCCACTAAACAAATGGATCTTTGGATCCTAAAGTCCCACACACATCATTGATATATTGGCCTTTGGATACACACACAATACTTGACTAAAGGGATGTGTTGTTAATAAGAATATCACCAGACTTATCAAGTCAGTTCTTGGGTACTAACTCCACTTACTCCTGGTCAATGACCTTTGACCCTCTCCCATTTGATGCTGCGTGTGCTTTTGGTTTGGTGTTCACATACAGCTGATGTTGTCTGTTTGCCGTGTTCACCCTGTCTCTCGTGCTAAAAATAGATGTCGGTCCCTATAACTTTATTAATTTATCAAGCTTTGTATCACATGCATGTCTAAAACGGATTCAAAGAGAGGTGCCAACCTACAAACAAACACCAATCACATGAAAAAATTAATGATTCACTTATAAACAAAGCAAACTTTGTTTTGAAAGAACAAATAGACACATCATCAGATGTGTCTATCTGTTCTTTCAAAACAAGACCAAGAAGAGGTTTAGGATAAATGTTGACTTGTCTGGGCTATGAAGGCAGCAAAGACACAAAGTCTCATCTGAAGCAAATTCTATTCTATGCTGATCTTTTTGTTTTCAAAAACTTTCTTTGAAAAATGTGGTAAAACAGTAGAGCAGGGTTAAAGGTAGGATGGAGTGGCTCCTTGGGGGAAACGGTTGCATTGCGAAGCAGTGCTGAAGTACTGAAAGGGAGGTAAGTAGGACAATGTCCCTTTAAAAAGCAGTCCAGGGAGGAAGAATTGTGGGACATAAATTTTTAGTACCTTTACAGAAGAAGAGTACAGAGCTTCGGAGATAGGAGTCAGTGATATAACATGGTGAGGGTTTAAAGGAGTGTAAAGGCAGCTCAGTGGAACATAATCCAAGAGGCCTTTTGTTCTCTTTGCAACGTGATACTGTTGGTTCATAAAAAAGCACTTCAATTGAGTGAGTGTATTGAGTGGGTGCATGAATTTGATTTCATTCCAAACAGCATTTCTAATACGTATTCTGCTCAGGTGTCACCAAAGATGAAATACAATTAAGGGACATCAATCTGATACAACATCGAGCACAGAGAAAAACTAGTAAAAAAGGGCTGAAAACACAAGAGCTGAAAATGAGGGCACCAAGAAGAATGCTTACATTAAAGCTGCCTATTCACAATATTTGCTCTTCATATTACTCATACAAGAGATTCCCACCGGGGAGCAAGGTTGCCTTTTAACAGGCAATGTCAATGGATGTTGCCTGCTCCTAACATGGCACAGATTTCGCTCCTTTAAAAGCTTTAATCCAACTCCCCTTTTACTGCGCACCAGATATCGTCATAAATGTTTCAGAACCAGCAATACAATATGGAAACAAAAAAGGATAAATACTCAATACTCCCTGCAATGGGGATAAGGCCTCAAAATATGTTTTGGAAACATAATCAGCATCATAGCAGCTCTGTGTGTCTGTTTACATTGTGGCCTCTACCATCGCTCCCCTCTCCTCCAACAAACAAGAGGACGGGCGGATGGAGGAGAGGAATAATAAAAATAAAAAAAGCAGGAAATATCTTTTGCATATTATTTTAAGTAACTGTTCAAATTTCATTTCAGAATGGTAATCCACAAAACAAATATGTAGCGGCATATTTTAAAAAGGGAGGCTCTGCTCGCTTCAATTTCCTATTGTGGCGTTCGGCGTGTGTTTGCTCTTTGTGTCTGTTTGAATTGATTTGCACAGCTCGGCAGACAAGGGCTGAATGCTCAGACCAAGAATCCATAATTTCATATGATCTGATAGTTCTGCAGTATTAGATTGATTTTTCCCCTCTCCCTCTCTCCCTCTCTTTGGTGTTGATGTTAACAAACAAGCTGAGGTACCTGCGCTCATGGATCCAGAGGAGAGCAAAGAGAGGCATTTTGTTCAGGCTAAGGTGATAATGTGGAGACGGGGACATGTTTGTTTGAGGAAGGGGATATGTTTGTTATGTGTTGTTTTCTGAGGAGGTACTTCCCATCCAGCCTATTTAGCTGGCAGGCTCTGGTGTCTGCAGCCACACTATATCCAGGACTGGAGGCTTAACATGCTGCTTATCTACAGATGGTTAGGTCTGCATGTAATGCCCATACTGCTATTACTTCTCATGGACAAGTGCAATAGTCCTGATGTTTAACAGGAGATGAATAGATTAGATATTTGTTCTGATGGAAAATAAGCCATCCATGTAACGCTGTTGGAGGGGAAAAAGTCTTCGTTTGAAGACTTCTTCCCTACTCGTGTATCAAAGCACTTTTTCTATTACACCCTTTTTCCACCAAAAGTAGTACCTATACGCAGATTATTTAAACATGGGAAAGCTTGCATTGTGTGTGTGTGTGTGTGTGTGTGTGTGTGTGTGTGTGTGTGTGTGTGTGTGTGTGTGTGTGTGAGTGTGTGTGTGTGTGTGTGTGTGTGTGTGTGTGTGTGTGTGTGTGTGGCGTATGAGCATTGATGTGCGAATGCAGCGTATGTTTTTATGTTTTATATCTGGAGGGAAGCAGGGAACAGGAAAGAGAGTGGAGAGAGCAAAAGACGTGAAGCAAGTTTATATGAGAGGTCAGGAACAGTGATGGAAGATGCCAACGTCCACTTTGAAAAGAACCGTTAAACTAACTCTGCATTGTTTTAAAGTACGTTTATATTGTAGGTATTATTGTAAAAGCATGTCAAAATAAAAGTGAAGAACTGACTTCAAAATAAAAGTGAACGTGATAGGCAATTTCACATTCATTAAATAAGTTAGTCACTAATTAATAAATAAAAAAATTAAATGGATAAAGATTTAATAACAAAAAACAAATAAATGAAATTCCACCTGCAGCTGTATTTCAGAGAAAAATAAATATTTTAATTGTGTGAAGAATTAGTCAAACTTAATTTTAAAGAATACATTTCCAATCAGACTTCAACATGACTGTAGAGTAATACTTTAGACTGTTCAGATTAGTTTACAAGTACAGTCACGCAGGTATGATCATACGCATCAAAGGGTTAAATCAAACTGTTTTGTTATTTTGGAAAAAATATAAAAATATCTAGAGAAATATTGTATATTGCAGTGCAGAGATATCATTTATAAGCCATACTGCCCAGCCCTAGTTTATACTCTCAGTATCTCCTCAAAACACAGTTTGCTTCTGCAATGATGGCGTACCACGTGATTAAAGCTACTAGTGAGTCTACTTGGATCCACTCACATATACATTTCCTCACACACCTGAGACTTATAGTGGGACAACAGATCGAGCCCTGGATGGAGCTGAAAGGAACTAGTAGACCTGTGAATACACGTCATTCTGTGCAGGCAAATGTAGAATAATATGTACTTGTATTCACTTTCATGTTATTTTCATAATTTTGCTATTGTTTTTATCTTTCTTGTCTTTACGTGTGTGAGGGATATTCTAGTTGGGATCTTTTTGGTTTTCACACTCACCTTAAATTGGCCTTTGAGAGGTAAATAAATTATTTTTGATCACAATATGAAAAAGTCATCAGTACATATTAAGTTACATGTTGCGGTGGTGAACAATGATATCTGAGAAGTTGTTGTCAAGAGATGTTCTCCTGCTGCAAAACGGAAAGACGAAGATCTCTTACAGCCCTGACAAACAGTGCCTTATCAGGAAGGCTGAACAGCAGGGAAAATGCATGTTGCATGATTTATATGAGGAAAAACAAGAATAAAACATATTTGCACTGTGCACTGAAACAAATGAGGTTTCACTCTATATCGGGAAAATCAATACAATAACAGGCTCTTCGCACCCTGTGTGCATGCTTAATAAGTACTACCCTCCTGCACTGTATCGCTGAGGATACAGCCTGCAAAGTTACAATATTATGATATCAAGAACTCTTTTTTCTCTCTTTTTAAATTCCCATCTGAAGCCTCTGGTTTGGGATTTGGTTTGAAGAGTGGGGTGTTAAGTACTAAAACTACAGTTCAGAAGAGGCTTATGTTAAAAGAGTCATCCTGAGACACTCACCCACCGCCTTAAAAAGAGGGAGAAAGACAGAGAACTGTGATGCTATCACCTCCCTCAACTCCTGTACACCGACCCGCCCACCCCACCCCACCCCGTCGCCACCCATCCATCCCCACCTGCCGGTAACTTGCATGCACCTGTCACAGACTTATACAAATACTTAGCTCCTGCCAGACGGGCAGGCAAACACCTCAGAGGGAGGACTGTGGGTGGGTAGGTGTGTTTGAAAAGTGAGAGAGGGGGAGACAATCAGAGAGAGCGACTCTATGGCAGAGAAAGAAAATAAGTCAATGATAGAGAGATGGGGATAGAAAAGAGCGATTAGGTTGAAAAGCGGTAACATCCTCTGAAGGTTCTCATATCAGTGGGCGACAAAGCGGAGTGAAGCCCAGGTATTAGCCTTCTCTCTCTTCCTGTCTCACTCAATCTCCCCCCTCATTCTCCTGCCGCGTACCTCCTCTACCTGCCGGCGTCTATTTTAAGCCATTCCTTCAACGCGGCGTGTCAAACAAGCCTGAAATCCCTGCTAATACTAGTTACCCCTGAAACACTGATCTTACTGTTTGGCTTTTAGCTTAGACAAGCCCCCCCCCCCCCTACCCCACCATGAGAGGAATAAAGTTAAGGAGAAAAAAAAGTGTTTTGACATTGACTCTACATTTTGAGCTCATTAAATCCTGGGATCTGTCTCACTTCTACCTGGATTTTTTTTTTATTCTCAGAGATAAGCCAAATTAATATGAACTCGCCAGGGCCGATTTTAAATGCTTTGTGTTATCCAAAGCCCTGCGCTCCATCTTCCTCTCGCTCACACACTCTCAAAGTTATCATGGGGCTCGTGATAGCCTTTAAACAAGCAAGGTGAAGTGCTTTAATTAAAACTAGCAGCGTTCCATGGGAAAAAGGAAAGGGAAAGACTTCATAATTCATCTTACCAAAGGGCTTTCCCACTGGTGGCTAAAGGAAAAAGAAGAGGAGCTAAACATCTCTTAAGTAGAGGCATAAAAGATGGCCACTTTAAAGAGATGCATGGCGTCCCGTGCATAGAGCACACACCTTGGAGACACAAAGTCAAGTCTTTAAAGGACACGATATATTCTCCCTACAGAATGCTCTCATATGGCTGGTCTCACTCTTAAAAGTAGTGACACAAAATCAAGATTCAAAATGGGTCTGTGTGCTTCTTCTGATGTTAAGTGCAATGGTGCACTTAACATCAGGGACATACCCTATGCAGGCCATGTAAATCAATCTGTGTTATATTGCTCCAAACTTTATGCAATATACCCTCAGCTTTCATTGCTTCTGTAATGCACATTTACATACTGTCTACACAAACATGCACGAAGAGCAGCATGTCCACACACAACACACACACACACACACACAAACACACACACACACACACACACACACACACAGACATAGGAAATCTATTGGGTGTATTTCTCCTTGCCAATGATTTTTTTTCCCTGAGTCAAAGATAATACAATTCCTTTTTTTCTTACTTCCTTACAATACATCTTTCAGTTCTGCCTTTTGCGTGCATGAAATTCATTTTCTAATGGAAATATTTGTTTTGTAAATCAAATATGTATTATGCACAGAATGCAAAGCACAAATTAAATTATGTTAATGAAATGAAAGAGATATGAAATGCATATTTCATGGACAAAACATAACCCTGCCGAACAGCCATTTCTTGATAAAATCTTTAAACACAATCTCATTCGGAGAAAGACATATTGCCATGGCAGATAGCACCTCATTAAAATGGTCTCCTTTAATATCAGTGCTTAGTATATATGGGATTGTAAATAACCACTGGGGAAGAGGAACCAATAATGAAATACTGTCTTTAATAGCTTGCCATTGATGTCAGCATAAAAAGTCTACTAGAGGAATATTGGAAATTGGGTGTGCACACACATATAGTCAAAAGCTGTAAATGATTGCATATTTAAATAGAGCTGACTAAGGAAAAGATGATATAGATATTAGTAATAGGCAGAAAATTATGCTGACCTTACATAATTCTACAAAAAAAAGCCCAGACTGTTTTAAATTTTATATTGGTTACACTTAATGAATAATAGATTCTGTAGCTGTTGTGCAGTCCATGATGTTAATAAAAGCCTAAGAATAGGAGCCCTGCTCTGCCCGGTCGACTAGCAAATGAACTAGACTGGCTTTTCAGCAGAAATAAATACAGCAATAAATACAAAAGGAGGGGGGGCGGGTGATGGGGAGTGGGTGGGTGAAGGCAAACGAGAGAAAACAGGACGATGGCGGAGTCGAGTGAAAGAGGAAAGATACAGTCATAGATAGAGGGAGGAAGGTGTTAATAGACGGAGGGAAATATGAAGAGAAAAGCGGGGACGAACAACGGCAGGAAAACAGTGAGGTCTTCACTGCAGCGGGATGGAGGTTAGAGGAAGCTTGTAACTGGACTTGACCTGGTGCCACACACTTGTGTACTTTATATACTGTAAAAAGTTTGACTCAGATATGTATTTATTTATTTATAAAAGGACACTTTAGTTCAGTGTAAAAGAAGAGTTGAACATTTTTAGGAAAATACGTGTATTTGCTTTCTTGCAGAGTTATATGAGATGTTCTATAGACCACTTTACTGATAGGACACATTAGAACATTTCTTTGTGTTTAAAACCAAGATCAAATACGTTTCCCTCGAGATGTAAATGAAAAGGCCGTTTAGTTGTATGAAAACGTCATTTTGTTGGAGACAGTTTCCCAATTTCTGATTAGGTAGGCATGACAAACGTTTAGACGCACATCCGTACCTACAACAGACAATACTTTATTTAACTTTACCTGATATAAAGTGTGCGCTACAAATGAGCATTTTTGATAATCGCCTCAGTCCAATCTTTTCGTCTTGTCGTGTTTAACGATTGTCTTTGTCTTGATCTTGACCGGCAGCGGCAGCTGGTGCTATACAAATTCAAGTTGGTGCCATTACTCCTTTGATTCTTGTAACCAGCAACACAGCGAGATGACATTTTCTCTAGTGGACGTAGTCTACTCTGAGGTGATTCCTGTCTGCCTCCAGTTTATCCATCAAACACTGTGACAAAGTCATTATGTCCATACAAAAAGGGTCTATCTATCAATCTCATGCCTGTATGCTTTACTAAACTACAGCCAGCAGCAGCTTAGCTTTGCCTAGCATAAACAATACAAATAAGGGTATTTTCTTCCTTTAAATGACAACTCAGATGTTTGTCCCAATATTGTGGTGAGACTTCTGGTTCGTCAAACTTAAGAAAAATTACATCTTTCTATAAGTTGGAAGTGCAAAGGCAACCTATGCCTAGTCCACACATTGTATATATATATATATATACACTGGTATTTTTGAAAACTGGATTTTTCCTGTCCCCACAAACACGATTTTATCTGAAACTAATATAAGACTAAAGCATTCTGAGTTGGACAAATCAAGTTGGTTTCTTCCAAACTTCCCTATCAAAGCTGTGTAACAGTGTCAAAGTTAAAGTCAAGATGCTGACGTTACTTAGTTGCCCATTGCCCCAACTTGTTCCTCTAATTTTGCAAACATGCGCTTTTTCCCACTGATCGACTATATTCATGACGATGGGAATAAAGCAAGACTTAATCAAAAGATCAGTGGTCATCTACAGTAAGTGTTTGTTGATTAATGTCCCGTAGTGAAGACCTTTTATCCTAAATAAAATCATACAAGGCTCCTCTCTCTAAACTCATACATACTCGGTTTTTAATCTATGTTGTAACAAGGGCATGCATGGCTATTTCTAAACACCTTTCAATGTCACTTGAGTGCTTTATCAAGTAAAAAATAATCAGATTAACACTTTTAATTGTGTTTTAGATAATTGTCATTCTGTTCCTCTCTTCATTCACAAAGTAGTGGCGTAGGCGACACACACAGAGACAAGAGAGGAGGAGAGAGAAGGGGAGAGAGAGGCAGACATGGGATAGCAGAGTAAGAGAAAGTGAAAAGAGAAATTGATGCTAGCAGTACAGTGAAGAAAAGATAGATAATTCAAAGTGATGTGTGAGCTATTATGTGAATATTTTACTTATTCAAATTAAATAAAACTCAATAACGGTGTATACTGTTGTCTAGTTTGTGGATTTTCTTTTGCCGCAGGCCCGCAGTAATGATATTAGTTTTCCTTTTAGAGGTATTAAAAAAGGTCATTAAATTTGTACTGTTGTTAAAATATGCAAATACCCTGTCAATGAGCTGGAGCAATACAGACATACAGTATGGTACTTGATACATGTATGGTACAGTGGAGAGATTCTCGAAGGTGCTGAGGTTGGTCAACAGGCTATCGGATCCACTTATGTCACCTTGCAGGGTATTTGCGAAATTTTAAGTACAAATGTAATGACTTCTAAGACCTTTTTAATAACTCTGAAAGGAAGAATTTATACCATTCCTGCGTCAGAAGAAATCGAAAAAATAGACTAAACACCGTTATTGAGTTTTATTTAATAAGAATAACTGAGATATTGAGTGCCCGAAGGCTTTACCAGAGTGGACATATTCATTGTACCTTTTTGAGTGTTAGCATAGTGTTTGTGCTCTTCAGATTTCATGTGAGAATTCTTTAACCTCTTACAGTGTGGGGGAATTTACCCGAAAATACCTACAAACAACATACCCAAAGTAAATTATAAGCTGCTCTTCAACCATTTGCAGCAGATGCATGAGTTTGGTCTCATTCAAAATATAACTCTCTTATTGTTCTTGCAAAATAATGAATAATCACTCTAAGTGCTTCTGGCACTGAGTAATAGTGGTCTGAATATACTGAATTTGAAGAAAATAAACTCCAAAAAAAAAAGATGCCTGAAGATGTCTACAGTTGGTAGGTAAGAGCTGGAAAACACAATAGGAACATAACATCAACTATTACCAAGTTCAGGTTTAGATTTCAGAACAAAAACACAACATATTAGACACGTTTTTCTAAGAGTAACACCAAACTGTGCAATTTGGAGATATTATAATAGTTATTGATACAATATTATTTGTATTGCTCATAAATAACTAGTATATACCCATATTCCCTGTCAGTAGTAATGACACAGAGTAAGTGAAGTATACACACATTTTTTGCAATATTCTTGTGTTTTTTTGTATTTCTTTATGAACTTGAATTGAAAATTTGTAAAAAATAAACCATTGAAGTAGCGCATCACATTTCTCAGCGTTTCATTGGCTACACGATACGCCAGTCATCAGGAGACTCGGTTGCTGTTGGCTCGATCTGTAAACAAAAGAAGAGGGGCTGGCACTTCCTTATCAAGTTGACACTGATTGGCTCTTGATGGCTGTAGATAAGGCATGGAAGCTCCGATTGGCTCAAAAGAAGTGTCAATCGAACACTTAGAGTGTTTTTTTATTATTATTACTGGTTACAGGACTATTATGAGCCTTCATAGGTGAGTTGGCTCGAAGTTATGATTTTGATTTTTCAGTTGAATTGCTATTTTGAGGTGCTGATTGTACCTGCTGTTGTGATTGCGATCTCAAAATCTAAATAGACGAGATTCTAAGCTTTCTAAAACGGTATGGCATGTGTACCACATCCAGCATGGTGGACTGTACACAACACATGGAAAAATAAAACATATAGGTATTCGACAAAATGGTTAAATAAAACTTCAAAACAGAACAAAAAATAGATACACTTATTCATTCTGCCTCAGATCAACTTTAATGCCTCATCTCCTACAATTCCAGACTTTTTAAGGATCTACAGGGGATTCTGCCTTCACACCCGGAGCGTCTAACATAACACCCTAGTCTAGAGCTAAACCGTCTTTGTGAGCTTGGCAGCTCTCTCCGTTTCTTTGACGATCTGGCGGAGCTCCTCCAGTGTCTCATCCACCCTGCTAGAGTTCAGCTCAATCAACTCTGTCACCAGATCCAGTAGCTGCTATCTCCAGCTTTCTCCTCATGTTCTGAGGTGTCGCGATCCAATTTAGAATTGTGACCAGTGTTGATGGGCTCAGGATAACGTGAGCTCTCTGCTGGAAGGCAGCACTCTACCTGGACTGGACTCCAAACTTATTGACTCCTGAGGCCTGTTCTGCTCATCCTCAGCGTCTCTGTCAGACAGGACTTTAGCTTTCAAAGCCTCTGCATCCTGGGCCTTATGCCTCTCCTGAGGGGTATCTCTTATATTTATTCCGGATCGAGTCAAGTCAAGTCAGTTTTTATTTGTATAGCGGCAAATCATAACTGAAGTTATCTCATCACATTTTTTTTAAATATATATTAGTTTACAGAGACCCAACAGAAAATCCTGTGATGAGCAAGCCTTGCGAGTGCGGCAAGAAAAAACTTCCCTTTAATCGGAAAGAACCTTGAGCAGAACCAGGATCACTGTGTGCAGCCATCTGCCTGGACCGTTTGGGTTGAGAGTGAGAGATAGTGAGAGAGAGAGTGAGAGAGAGTGAGATATATATATATATATATATATATATATATATATAGAGAGAGAGAGAGAGAGAGAGAGAGAGAGAGAGAGAGAGAGAGAGAGAGAGAGAGAGAGAGGGAGAGGGAGGGAGAGGAAGGGAGAGATAGAGAGAGAGAGAGAGTGAGAGATAGAGAGAGAGCGACAAAGAGACAGACACAGAGACAGAGACAGAGACAGAGCGACAGAGAGACAGAGAGACAGAGACAGAGACAGAGAGACAGAGACAGAGAGACAGAAAAAGAGAGAGAGAGAGAGAGAGAGAGAGAGAGATGCACAGCAACAATGATAAAAATAATAACAACTTTTAAAAATAACTGAAATATGACTTATAATAATAATAATAATAGTAGCAGTGGGTGTCAAGCACAATCACAGCAACAAGCTCAGCCACAATCCAGGCACAAGAAGCCTGTGGGACGATGAAGTACAACAACTCTGGGTATGATGCCCCGAATGCCAAGTTAGTATCACGCATTTATGGAACATGAATGTATAGAGAAAGAGAGGAAACAAAGAGAAGCACTTACTCAAAATGTTCATCTTCCATTTTCAATGCAAAAAATATATATAAAAACTCCATTTACCATAAATCATCATTAAAAAACAACTATTAGTTAGGTCACCATTAACAAAAATGGAGAGGATTAACTTGCTTTGAACTGGCTCTGGTCCCCCCCCACCCTCTCAATTATGGCTGTAATTATGACATATCCGGGATGGGGTAATTCCTACGTTCCCAGTGTCCTATGTCCCCAGTTCTACATATGTGCTCTCTTAGGGTCCAATGTTCTTCAAACCCGTTCTCATTCCCAACTCTTCTCATTCTGACGCTTGGTCAGGACCTCTTTGGCATCACTTTTTAACGCACTGGGAACCCCTGTGCATTTAGGTTTAGGAAACAAAACTACTTCCTTAGGTTTCTGAAGAGATCATGGTTTGAGTTAAGATAAGTACTTTTGACAACCGGGGAATGAGCCCGGGCTGGTTCGCCAGCTCTATATTACACATAATAGGAACCTGAACAAGATGTCCTCCAGCTCTTTACTCGCTTAAGATGACACGGGCTATTGTGGGAACTCATCAAAGGGAAGGTAGCATGGAGTTGAACATAGGGCCTTGAGAAAATGAGTCCCTTACAACATAAAACCTTTATAAAAGACTACTTAATATGTGTAGACAGAATATCAAACTGGGTAACATAGGACGTTGGGAACATTGAACCATGGGACCATAGATACCTTCCTGATTGCTTTTGGCATCTGGTGTTGTACTGGCTCTTCGTGTACCCCCTGAAATTACGTTACTCCTTACCACGTTGTCACATCCGAGACAAACATTAACTAACCAAGCTACCTTTAACTGCAAATCAAATGTTGCTGCCATGGATCCCTGGACAATAAAAGCTCACCTGGCAAATTTATCGGCATTAATTACATTAGTATGACAGCAGAGTCATATCATGCTCACACTTGATCACTCTTTGATTTCTAAATATATCTAGTTGTGTCTACTTTGCCATATTTTTATATATACTGTCACTTACTGTAACTGTTTTAGGTGCAGTCAGTGACTGTGCCCTTTGAGCCACTGGAAGACTTATAATGTGAAAGTCTGTGCAAGAATTATTAAGTTTCATTAGCGGCACCTTAACATCCAAGGGAAGAAGTAGAAACACTGCAATTAATTATTAAATGAAATACTAATAATGTATAAAGCAAAGTAAGCAAAAGCAAAGATTAATGTGTTCTATAAATGAAAATTGGATAAAATCCTGATACGATTGTTGGATATAAAAGGACACTGAGAGACAGCAGGAAGGAAATGAAGAGGATCTCTGGGTCCATGCAGAGTCTGTATCTGGTGGAAGAAATCTCTGCGGGAGGACAAGGAGGATAAGGTTTGTCTGAGTGTCGGTAAGGAGGAAGGGTTGTCGAAGAGCAGGCTGATTCTTGACAGGAGGTCACCACACTCAATCACTTCATATCAACCTCACATTACACAGCTAATTTACCGCCCACTCCCCTCCCACTCCTCCTTTCCCCATTGCCCCTGAACTTCCCCTTTTCTCCTTTCCCTGCTGCTTTCTCTTCATCCCCTCACCATTCTCTCCTCCCCCCTCTTCCTCATCTTCTTCACTGTCTTTCTGGTAGTGGAAAGTGGAAATTTCAGGTTGCTTGGTATTTAGCTCTTTCAGTACATTTGGATTTTTCCTCAAGCCAAAGTGGTGTGCTTTATTAAGAGTGATACTCGGTACCTCAAGAGTTTGTCAGATCACTTAAAGAATATTTAGAGACAAATGATACTGAGACACTAACCCAACTATTATATGAGAGCGAGTTTTACAGAGACACATAATAGCATATTCTGCAAGAAAAGATAAAAGCAACAAAAACAGAAGACACTTGAACAACAAATAAAACCTTTAGAATAAAAACATAAAAATACAAAACAAACTACAGGTTAAAATCAAATTAAAAAATAAATACAAAGAGTTTGGTAAGATTCGCACGGAGGAAGTGGTGAAGCTAATGACTTGTGCAAAACAGAAATATTAGGATGGAGGCCCCAAGTCGCTAAAACCTTTAGCTTGTAGACTTAAGAAACAGAGCAAGACAGCTCATATTATTAAATTGAAGACAGGAGGCAGCCCAGAAATTATAACTGAAAAAGAGTAAAAAGCTGAAGAATTTGCCAAATATTATGAAAAGCTTTACAAAGACGCTATATGAATTTGAAAGAAATTAAATTATTTCTAGATAAACTTGATCTAAAACAGGTAACAGGAAGGAACAATGATGAGTTAATTAAAGAAATGACACCAGAGGAGACATAACATCAAATAGAGAAACTTAAAATATGCTAAGCACACAGATAATATTAGACATACTGTAAATGTAATAGACTATGTACAGAATAATGATACAAAACTTTTAACATTAAATGCAGAAAAAGCCTTTGATCGAGTGTTGTGGCCATTTGAGATTGTAAATAGTTTTGGCTTCCATGAAAAGTTTAGTATGGGGCTCCAAGGAATGTATAAAAATCCAATGTGTAGAGTAAAGGTTAATGGCACAGTGTCCAGAAGATTTTCAATACATAAAGGGACCAGACAAGGAGACCCTCTTTCACCAATTATATTTACAATTTGCAAGTATAAGGACAAAATAACAGCATTAAAGGCATAAGTATAAAAGAAAAACAACATAAATTGTCATTATATTCAGATGATGTGATCATTTATTTAACATCTCCAGATCAATCTTCACCAAATTTAATGGAAACAACCTCAGAATATATTAAGCACTCAGGCTATAAACCAAATGAAAGTAAGGGCGAAGCATTAACACTTAGAAAACGGATACCATCAGAATTCTAAGATGGATTCAAATGCAGAACAGAGTCGGAGTATGCGTACGTTGCTGGAATGTATAAACGAAAATAGAAAAGTGAAATAAATCTCAAAACTGTATAAAATCCAAGAGGAAACAAAGGTAAATGTAAATAAACACCGAGGAGGAATGGAAAATGAAACTGGGAAAAACGGAAGAACCGTGGAAGGAAGCATGGAAAATAATTTTGTAAAACAACACAATCAAAATATTGGAAAGAATTAGCCGGGAAAATCAACATAAAGCTTTTGCTAACACCCAAAATATTATCAAAATACAGATTATCAGGCAGTGCCGAATGCTGGAGGAAACAATGAGATAACCATGCACATGTTTTATATTTCTGTCTAGTGTTAAAAACGTGTTGGAGGGCAATTCAGGACAAACTAATGAAAAATGTTCACCTTAAGAAGTCGTTACAACCATCCAACATAATAATAAGACTAATCCCTTTAGGAATAGAGAGGGAAGGAGATAAATATCTGTATACAATAATACGCATAGCTGCATTAAAACAAATCACACAAAATTGGCTGAAGGTTAAACCACCATCTATCAGCACCTGGAAAGTAAGAGTAGAAGATATCAAAGAAAAGGGAAGAATCCCTTATAAGTAGAGGAACAGAGAAGAGGAATTTAAAAGGAACTGGAGTGAATGGGTCATGGAATAGATGGAGAGGAACACTAAAACTAAGAGAGTACCGCAGGGCTGATAACTTGTAATGCAAATACCTGCAATAAAGTATATAAAAAAAAAGAAAAGTTAACGTTATCGCTTCGCACAATTTCTTATTGTTCAATATAATTTTTTCCCTGCCATTATACAGCTTAGACGCTGTGTAAAAATCTAATCAAATCAGTGAGGAACTGATTTGATTAAAGAGCACCATCAAGCTTGAGAGGAGGCAAACCCTCTATTATTGGCCCAACACGGGGACACTGGAGAGCTCATGTCTGTATTAGATATTACCAACACACCACATTTTGGCCAATTTGGTACAGTGTCAGAAGGGCAGCCCTATTAACTACTGAGCTAATGCACAACTGACTGGCCGCTTGGTGTTGTGAATAATAGGCTGAAGTACTGTGAAGTGGCCTAAATGTGAAAAGGCTTACAGACGGTTGACAAATTAAAGTGAAACCTGAATAAATAAGTGGAGAAACAGAACAAATGTAGATAATTTGATACAAGGCATGATGGCTCACTGAATGATGTTTTCTGTATGAAAATGATGTGAATCCTATAATTTGGCCTTCATGGTCACCCGTTGAACACCTCTACAAGATTGTGTAGTGACAAGATAGACAATGCTCTCCAGCACCATCATCAAAACACCAAATGAAGAATTGTTATTTGGGAAAATGCTGTTCGTCCCTCCAGTGGAGTTCCAGTGTCTTGGAGAATCTATGTTTGGAGTCTTGTGGTGGACCAACACCTCACAAAGAAATGTTATGTTGATGTACCTTTCCCTTGTAACCGAGCTCCGTCCTGTGCCCTTACATTGCATACACAATTCCAGTGACTTTGTGACACCTCTGATATCAGGTCGTATGTTTGTATCCTACAGAATCTTACAGTGTCAGTCTGACATGTTGCTGGACTGCAGCTCCTCTGTGGATTAAAGTTACAATCTGGAAGATCTCCATTCTGCTCTCTTTGGCAGCATCTATGGCGATAAGCAGTAATTGCAGGTTTGTTTTTTTTGCTGCCCTCTATGGACGACCAACCACTGCGTGATGGGTGATGGAAACTTCTGAATACTGCAAATGCAAGGGCTTTCATCAGCAGGCCATAGGCTTAATCACCATTGTGCTACCTCATTCGGCGATAGATAATGACTTTACAGACGTCTATATAAATGAAAGTCTCTTGAGATTATTACTTTAAACTGAACAAAGTATGGAACTTGTAGGAAACAGTGGTCTAACTTTGACATTTCACAAGGAAAGGGATACATCTTACAAAGGTAAATTCAGGAAAAAGAGCCTTTTTTTAATTCATATATCTTTTAAGCTTTCAAATCCATTCTCTTTGAATTGGAGACAAGGCTATCTGTGTTTCTAAACTATTCATTTAGTTGGAATATTAGGAAGTATTTAGTTTCAGGGTTATCTGTTCTGATTTTAATTCATCATTATTTAAACTTTTACTCTACTTTACATGTTTTTGCATTAGGTTACTTGTTATGGTATATTTATTGCTGTTATTTTATAATATTTAATGAAACCATGTGTTGCTATGTGTTTTGTGATATTGGAAGTATTGTGGATATTCTTAATCAAGTTCATTGTACGTCTGTGTTTTGTAAGCTCCATGTATATGTGGCGGGGATATTTTGTCCGGGAGCCTGTAAAGGAGACTTTAGTGTCAGTGAGGACGTGTATGTATGTTTTGTGTATGTACAAAAAATATTGGTTCTAATACTTGTCTTGTATCAACTCACTTTGCTTGAGCAAACAGTGACTATGTTTACATGGACAAAATATTAAGTTTTTTCCCCTTATTCCAAAAAAGACAATATTCCTACTAAGCTGTTTACATGGCTAATGAAAATTAATATTCCACTAACATTCCCGTTTACATGCAGCCTTGCATACTCCAAAGTTTACCACCTTGTTTGAACATGTGAAAACAGCCTCTCTCTTTCATTCTTTCAACCACTATCTTGAAATGGTCAGCGCTGTGCATTACCAAAAACCTGTTGATATCCAACTATGTTAAAACGCTGGTGTGTTTCTCCTTTCTGACCACAACTGTGGGGGTTTTGAATCCCTACCAGAGCTGACCGTGAACAGGCAAGTGTGTCACAAACTGTGGTAAAGAACCCAATTGAGACGCTAATTCGGAATATGCTGTATACATGTCCAAAGAATGCTCCTATAATCTGAATAATATAGGCATATTCCATGTCTTTAATCAGAAAATGTTACATTCGGACTAAGGCCTAACTCAGAATATTCAAAACTGAATATGCTGTTTACATGACCCAAAGGAAATTCGGAATATTGTCACAATAGGAATAATAGTGGAATATTAGTGTGTATGAAAACGTAGTACTGATACAGTCTTATGGTGTGGAAAACCAACTTAGTGCTATGGGGTGAAATGTTGGCCTGCGGTGAGGAAGAATAACTCTGCAGCCTATCTCTGATCCATGCTTCCTCTTAACACACACCATAGTCCCCATCAGCCCTCCTCTCTTCCTCCACACTGAGTATGAGAAACTTGGTAAATGTAGACAAAGGCCATATTGTGATGAGTTGACGCATCATTTCTGAGTGGAGGACAAGAGAGAAAGGAACAATGGCACAATGAATCCCCATTTTCTCAAAGACCCAGGAAAAGGAAAGTTCTGGGGGAAAAAAGACGTTCAAATTTAAAAATGGGACACTGCATATAGGCAATTAACACCATTCTTCTACTTTCCCTTTGAATCCTTGAAGAAAATACTGTTGAAGAAAGGATACCAACGGTAAATTTGGTGGTAGAGAGAGGTGACCTTGTTAGGTAATTAACATCTTATTCTGAGTTTAATTAGACAAACTAAATCAATTCAACCTAAGTATGAAAGGAGGGCGCCTCTGAAAACAGGGAAGGGAAAAGGAAGGTAGATTCTGTTTTAATTGTATGAAAGCATTAAAAATGCACCTGTTCGCCAGCAAATTGCCTCACTCATGGAAATCCACAGGGAGATGCAGCCCCTATTCAAAATAGCATCAAGTTGTTAAGATAGCTATTTATGTGCTTGGGTACATGGAAAAGGAAAACAGAGGAGTGGGGGGAGGAAATCCAAATGATGTTCCTTGTTGTTCACAGTCCCCCTTGTTAGGGATTCTAAACAATGTCTGAGAAACTTTTTAGATTTAGCGCTTTGTGTCTCTGTTGGCTTGTCTTCGCCAGCCAAACCCTGTCTTAACCCCCTTTGGTGTGCTGCGAACATCTTTCTTTCCATCGTTCTTCTTCCCCCCTCTCTTCTCTTGAATCCCTGAGCTATTGCGTTATTTGCATCTGGTCCCAAAATAAAAATAAAAAGGATGTGTTGAATGACAGTCCAGTGACAGGAGACTATATGTGAATCATAGATTCATCAGAAATTTAATTGAGATTGGGTCCAGAGGTCATGAAGTTAATGTAGCAGGGAAGCGCTGGTCTCGTAACCATGATTGATAGTGTGACAGTAGCCGCCTAACATCGCACCGGCACTCACACACGTGCGGATGACATGTTGTGGAGTGTAGTGGATGATCTCTGGAGCGACCGAAGTTGACAGTTGTATTTACTGGTCGGTCCAGCTTCTTTTGGAACTTTCCATTAAAATGTTGCGGTTATATTTGATGATATTGATATTTGAACAAGTATCTTGTTAGTGTTTTAGAGTTGTATTAGTGTTGATTTCAAACTTTGTAAGGTAAAATGCACAATGAGACAGTCGAGCTGCATACTTTTGATTGAACTTACCAAAAATTAACTTTGTGTTTTTGTTAGCTTCTGCTGGCCATAGATAATTATACTACAAGGATGGAGAGTAAACCTAAGTGGCATGGGATTGTTTTAATGACAAGTCTGTTGTTATAGTGAATATTGAAGGTGTACTCCGGTTCTGAAAAGTTAAGCCAATGTGGAAATGCCCCTACATCTCCCTTGATTTATTACCTCAGTAAACATTATAAACATAAGATATTGGTCTCAATCACTAGTTTCAAATCTTTTTTTCAATACAGCATGATGTTGATTTTGTACAATGTGGTGCCATGTAGAGTAAAATAGACGATAAAGCAGAGTGTGCTTTAGGGTGGGGCTACCTTGGGATTGAAAGGTCGCTCCCACGGACGGTGTTGTCCGTGTTTTCGTTTTACAACTTCAACCCTTTCACAGCGTTTTCAGTTCATGAAAGTTAATTGTAACATTTTGGTCGCCTAACAATGGCTTGTTCAGCGTTCCGTGTCACTTCTGGTTGCAAAAAAACAAAATAGCGACAGCCAAAATGCCAAACTTAAGACTTTAAAACCGTGGTCCACAAACCAATGGGTGACGTCCATAAACACAGACTATGGTACTTCTACGATTTAAGTATTGCACTTCAGACAGACTTGACAGAATGATCAAAATCGAAGCAGATCAACTTCTTCCAAATCCAATTAATTGAATATGTAATGTTGGCTTTCTGTAAAAAACATTCTCTCCAGTCCAAGTTGAAGTGAAAGAGGTTATCTTCCAAGACTTTAAAAAGCTTCCTCTAAAGCTACAAAAGACACTATATAATTTTACAACTGTTTCGAAAGACAAAACAAAGTACATTCAACTTCATTAGTAAAATATGTGGTGTGTCCACTCAAGGTCCACTTACTAGCTTTATGTGAAGCTTCAAACCACATCTCAAACACCAACAAAAGCTTTGCAGTGTAAACCATCTGCTAGTTGAAAACTCTGTGGAAAAAGATATTATGTGGATAAGTAGACATAGTAAAAAAAAAAAGTATATACACCAAACCATATACACTGTAAAAACGTGTAGGCTTATTTATTTGTAGTCTTTTTTCTCACGATGGCTCTCAGGTTGGAGGCTAATGTGTTTTTATTTGTATTCATTGTTAAATCTTTTTAAAGTTCTATTAATAAATATTGTTCACTTCACTGTTAATTTTGGTTTAATTTCATGATTGCATTGTCTTAAAACATTTTTTGAAAGCTTCTTCAAGCTGAGAAGCGTCAGGAGATCTGTCAATCTATTAGATGAAAATAAAATGAACCAAAATAATCAAGACATGAGGTGACATTGGCTGTTTGTAGAACATTCAAGACAATATGAGTGATTAAGGGACACAACAAATATGACTTGATTTGTGTACTTTTTCTAATTTCAAGAAACAGCTAATCTGGAATGTTAAGGCAACAGTTTTAAACAAGGAGTTTCCTCTTTGCTAGAATCATGTCCTAAATGTCCTAAACTGACATCAGGCTCACCACTGAGCATGTCTTTATTAGTCCAAAAAGGCAGCATGGTATTGTGGAGCAGGCTTTTCTGTTTGCGCTCCGCTAAATACAACAGGATAAAGAAGAAAGAACCAACAGTAGCTGTTTTTCATTCAGATATGGACAAATACAGTACAGCAAATAAATAGCAGATGCAGAGAGCGTATTGTTGGTCTGCGGTGAAAACAAAGAGTTGTTGAGGTGGCGAGGGTTGTTGTTGATGGGAGCCCGCTGCTGGTCTCCTACAACCACACCGCATGCAGCAGGTACTGAGCATGTACTCGCACAACTGTAATTGGCCACAATTGATGTTCTAATAACGCAAGTCTCACCTCCTGGCCCTCTCGAGTAGAGCCTTTTCTCTGCTTTTCAAAAAAGGGACGAGCACAAAGCTAAGAGAGAGCAGGAAAAGACAGAGAGAAAAAGAGAAATAAAGAGAGGCCAGGCCTCCGTGAAAAGACAGCCAGTGAACAAAACCACTCCACCTTGCATGAGACGAGCTCCGATTGGCAGCGCTTCATCCGGCCTCAATTATACAGACTAATTAGAGTTTCACAATTTTCTTGTTTGAAGTAAAAGAAACGACAATGGAGGTCATGTGAAAAGCTCTAATGCAGAGCGTAATGGCGTAAAAAATCCAAGACCTTAATCCAACACTACCATGTGCCCTCTATGATAACATAGAAGACAGAGTGTAAAGAGCAGAATACGATATAGTGGAGAAAAAAAGAGCGAAATTATGTTGTCCTCTACTCCATCCCTCCTTCCTTAACTCCTTTCCTCCCTCCATCCATGCTTTCCTCTCTTTTTTTATTTCCAGCCTTTTTTTTATTCCATGCCATCTGGCCCTCTCATCTTCCACTGTAAAAAAAAGAAAACTAATTCATGTTCCGAGTCATCCGCATGATGAATAGTGCAGGTCCAGGTGCTACTGGTGTAAAAAAGGAAAGAGAAAGAGGGAGGGATGGTGAGAGAGAGACAGAGACAGATAGAAAGAGAAAGACAGAGTCAGAGAAAAGCAAAATTACATATGTATACTAATTATGTATGTAAGCCATTATAAACAAGGCCTCGCTTTGAAGGATAGTCTCATTTTTTTCAAATCCATCTTATTAAGATACTCACATGCACATATGTACATTGAGAGAATAACTGATCTGTAGTCATTCCTCGCGTCCACACTGGGCATTAGGAGATCCCTTTCTAATGTGACTACACTGAAAAAGATAGGGGTGACAAAATTGTAGACAAAATCAGCCAAAGCTAATATTATTTATTTTATCCAGCAGCAGTTTGCATCTTCAAGGTATTTTTGCGATCTCACCTCTGTTTGATGACAATATCTTTGACCAAGGGCAAAACAAATATTTTCCACAAACTGAAATTACTGGTTTTTTTCTGTTATAGTTTATTTATAAGTATATATATCCTGCAAACCACATCTCCTGTGCTCTCCTTTAAGAAACAAGTCTACAGCCATGCTAGTCAATAGCGCCCCAGAGCTAATGGCAAATGGCAGCGCGCAAAACTATGCCAGAAACACAACGTACAAGACATTGCTCTGTTTGTTTGCTGATAAAAGGATCTTGCTAGTGTCGTGATGAAGATGATTTGACAGCAGTTTTCAACTATGACGCCATGTAGATCTGCTGAGAATCCCGCCTACTCTGAGGGGGTTATCGATGGACACATGGTGTAGGTTTGTGCTAACATTTCAGGTACAGACTAGGCTGATGCCAAGTGTTGACAATGGCGCTATAAGGGATGAATATGAATCTTTGTACTAAATTTGATGACAACCTAACACATGACCACCTGGAAAAACTGCAGTTTTTGCAGGCTAGATAGCTAGTGAGCACAATGAACAGCTTAACACTTACCTGTAAGTGGTATTTAATCAGTTTAGATGCTAAATGGTGAAGTTCTTACTCCTCTCCAGACAATACTTGCTGTCCTTGCGTGTATATTTTTGTTATCAGGACATAAAATCAAGCCACGACTACTAAGATGACGATACTTACTTGATTTGATCTCAGACTGCTGAAGTGTGTTGGCTCAGGGTCCACTTCAACACATTGTTGCACAGAATGTGGAGGGTTAGGGATTTTGTCCCGATTTTGTCGCTTTACGAAGGAGTCATTTGTCGGTGAGGAGAGGAGGAAGGATTACAGGTTCTAATAATTATTGGAGCAAACAAATGGCCTCTGGGTATCATTCAGGCTCTATCACATTGTATCCTATAAACAACCAGGAAGACAGACATTAAATTAAAGTAAAAACATTTTCATGCACTGGTCAATTATAAGATTTTGGGCTATTTTGTTTCCATAACATGTGTTATTTTAGAAAAGTGGAAAGAAAACTACAGACCTGTCTCTCTTCTTTCTTTTCTTTCCAAAACACTTGAGCGTGCAGTCTTTAATCAACTCTCGTCTTACCTTCACCAGAACAACCTTCTTTATCCGCAGCAATCTGATTTCAAGGCAGGCCACTCAACTGAGACTTCACTCCTCACTGTCACTGAGGAACTTTACGCTGCTAGAGCAGCCTAACTCTCCTCTGTTGTCATCCTTCTGGACCTTTCTGCTGCGTTTGACACCGTGAACCACCAGATCCTCCTCTACACCCTACAAGAACTGGGAGTCTCAGGCTGATCTCTCCTTACCTCAGAGCTCCATCCTGGGTCCCCTCCTCTTTTTGCTGTACACCAACTCAATTGGCTCCGTCATTCACTCTCACAGCTCCAGAATCTGCTTCAAGACTCTGGTGCTGGTCTACCGTGCTGTGAATGGATCAGCCCCTTCCTAGATCCAGGCCATGGTCGAACCATACACCCCAGCACGTTCACTTTGCTCTGCATCGGCCAATCGGTTTGCCACTCCCTCACTGCGAGTGGGACCCAGATTCCCCTCAAACAAAACCCGCCTGTTTGCTATCCTGGCTCCAAATGGTGGAATAGTCTTCACACCTTCCGTCGCAGACTGAAAACTCACCTGTTTCGACTGCACCTCGGCGAATGAAAAAAACTGTTCTTTGTATCTTGCACTTATATTGGTTTGGCTTATTTGTAGCTAATAGTTGAATTTGTATTCAAATGTTTCTGTATGTTGCACTTGGTTTGGCTTATTTGAAGATATTGCTCTGCACTTAAATGATTGTACCTATTTCAAGCTAATATCCATCCATCCATCCATCGTCTACCGCTTATCCGGGATCGGGTCGCGGGGGCAGCAGCTCCAGTAAGGAACCCCAATCTTCCCTTCTCCGGGCCACATCCTCCAGCTCCGACTGGGGGATCCTGAGGCGTTCCCAGGCCAGTGAGGAGATATAATCTCTCCACCGAGTCCTGGGTCTTCCCCGGGGTCTCCTCCCAGCTGGACGTGCCTGGAACACCTCCCTAGGGAGGCGCCCAGGTGGCATCCTTACTAGATGCCCGAACCACCTCAACTGGCTCCTTTCAACGTAAAGGAGCAGCGGCTCTACTCCGAGTCTCTCACGGATGGCTGAGCTTCTCACCCTATCTCTAATATACTTTTATTTAATGTACCAAACGTTTTGCTGTTCGGAGTTGTATCCTCATGATTGTTTGCACTTATTGTAAGTTGCTTTGGACAAAGCGTCAGCTAAATGAACTGTAATGTAATAATGTATTATAAAAATATCCGAAATACACATTTAAGTGTTTATTTTACTAACTTTATCCTTAATTCAATAAAAGTTAGCATTAGATAATTCCTCATTTGCATATTAAATATACAAATAAATTTTATTTTAATTTATTTTATAATAAAATTTTAGTGTAAGTTATCAACTGGGGAAGTATCATGGTGATATCTATTCGTAAAACATGTTATCCTATGTACCTGTAGTTACTTGCAAAATGTAAGTTTTTTTTCTGCATTTCTCATTTTGAAGGTTTTTACAGAGAGCTTTGAACATATATGATACGTAGCCTGATTTATAGAACAATTTATTCCTAAAAACATGGCAAAAATTGATTTTTTTTTTATGGCTGTTGACAGTATTTTCTGATTTATGAAGTGATACAAAGATTTCCTCTGTAAAAACCTTTGACTCTAACATGTCAACAAAATGAAGCCTTTGAGGATTTTGAACCTGGCTTTGTCCAATTTTAAACATAACATTTCAGAAAACTTGTAATACAAAAATTAGTGTCTTAATGTAAGTAATCAACTGGGGAAGTTCCATGGTGGTATGTATTAGTTAACATATTTACCCTGCTCACCTGTAGTGTCTCTCCATTAGAGGTGAACATGAAGATGGAAACAGAGAGGTGAGAGGAGGTGAAAAATGGAACGTTTTTGTTTCTTAGCACCCAGATGAGCTTTTACCTCTGTTGCCTTCAGTTTTCAGTCAGGCAAGACAGACTGCTCACTCTGTCTGTTCCTTTGATTGTCTCCTTCTCTCTCTTTATGTTGTTGCTCTCTCTCTCTGTCTGTCTGTCTGTCTCATTCACTTTCTTCCTCTCTCTTTCTACCTCCCTCCCTCTCTCTCTCACTCTCTGACTAAAAAGTTTTCTATTGAAAGGAATTCAATCACCATAATGAATCTGAGGCCGAGCAGCAATCTTCTTCACATGAAAAATTCTAAGAGGTTATGGAATTTGTAAAATGAATAGGTTGGAGGAGGTAAATGGCCGTTTGGCAAATGTACAGTATGTGTCGGAGTGTGTGTGCATGGACTTTGACATGTGTGCGTGCATATGTGTATTTATGTATTTGACACTTACATGTGTGAGGCATGCAGGATCTTTCCAGTCGCCCTGGGACACGAGGCAGTTGTAATGTTTAGGTAGCGTCATTCCGTGCGGTTGTGGGGGAGTTGTGGAATTTGGCTGACTCTGATTGGTCAGCACATTGTATGTGATGGTGACAAAGACCAGTGTTAGAGATGCTTTGTCTGCTTGTCTGCTTGTCTTTTCCCATATCGTCTCATCTTCCTGTCCTCTTTCTCTCTATTTGTTACCTCGCTGGTTCTCAAAAGGGGTCAGGACGCTCCAAGAGGTTGCAAGAAAAATCAGAGCGTTTTTTAAGATGTTGATGAACTATATATAAATGCAGAAAAGAAATGTTCACTCAGAAATTCCAAAACGATTTCACCTCTTCAAGCTTCTAGAAATGATTTCAATAAAACAGTGTTTTTATCTGTGTTTAACGAACACCATTTCCCATGAGCCCTAGACCAGTGCAGAAATGCTTTTTAAAACAGCAGGAAAATGACTTCAGAGGACTATGTTGTTTTGCATTTTACTGAATATAGAAAGACAAAACCAAGTTACCCGCGATTCCGCGCTGGTAAATCTTTATGGTAACTGTAGTTTTTTGTAGTAAATCACAAAAGTTTAGATTTCTTAGAGCAACTGCAGTAGTGGATGCTGATTCATCTGATAGGTGAACACAAGAACATGCTACACATTTTCAGAAAGATGGACAAAAGAATGGGGACATCCTCCTCTGATATAGCTCGGTAGCTAACTAGCTACAATCGTGAAACATAGCAACAGAAATGTTTCTAGTCTACTGCTACTACCACAACGTCCATGTGGCTACTCAATACTGCAAAAAACAGAAACAAACAAAAGCTTTGGCTCAGAAGGGGGTTGGGGGGGCAGAGTAAAGGTTTAACAGTATGAGGATGAGGATGTGCAAATTCCATGACATATTGGCAGTGAAATGCAGCTCACCTACAGGTAGATCCTTATTGTCGATCCCATGTCATTTGGCCAAGAAAGGAACCTTAACATTTTCACAATATGAAAAAACCAATATCGTTTATAATTCTAAACCTCCACGACTTCACACTACCTGCTAACATCACACTGAGTGCCATTATTCTCCAACAATAGCTAGCTCTCCACCTGAACATTCTGGTCAATAAAACCACAGAGAGACTGTGGAGCTGCAATAGAGATGCCAGGACTGGCTGTGGCTGTAATGAACTCTTAAGACCACGAAGTACTGGCTGAGTGTGTGTGTGTGTGCGTGTGTGTGTGTGTGTGCGTGTGTGTGGTGTGTGTGTTGTGCACATGTGTGACCATGTAATTGCATGAGTGTGTGTAAGTATGTAAGCGCATGTACATTTGTCAGGGCAAGAGTATAGACACATATGTACATTTACATTTGCACATCTTAAGAGCATGCACATATGACAGTGTGTGTCTGTCTGTCTGTGTGTGTGTGTGTGTGTGTGTGTGTGTGTGTGTGTGTGTGTGTGTGTGTGTGTGTGTGTGTGCGTGCGTGCGTGTGTGTGTGTGATCGAGCCCAGTAGCTCATCAGTGTCAGGGCTGAAAAGGTTGTGGGATGAATGAGAGCAGAGAATCAAAGAGAGATTACACGTCTGACCATGTATCATCCTCGATATATTGAACGCAGCCTTTGTGGAGATGGGGGCCGCTTATAAAAAGTGGCATTGTGCGGTGGCTGAAAGAGCGTGTGGGCTCAACTCCATGACTAATCTGTCCCCCCGCATTATTTTATTCAATCTTCCCCCGACTTTATGTCTTCGACATTTTTGCTACACTCAGTAACTTTGAGTTGAATGGACAATTTTAAAGATTTTTAAAAAGCGTTTGCTCGGGTCTGTACGCTGAGAGAACAAAAAAAGAGACTATCTCTTTGTTTCAATGCATAATTTATGACTAAAAATGGTCCTCCGACTAATTCTAGCAGGCAGGGTAAAGTCTTGAGCACATTCTTTTTAGACTCAATATTGAAAAGAGTGTTGAATTTCTAAAGGGAAACATTTGATAATGCATAAAAGGATTCCCTTTCTCTTTCTTGCCTCTATAACCCACTTCACCCTACGAACTCACTTAGACAAAAAAAACACTTATATTCACTGGTACGTTCACACATGCATATGAACACACATTCACTGGTACAATTCACACTCTCCATCTCTCTTCCTCTGTCTGCACATTGTGCTTGATCCTAACTAGAAAAGGATGTCACATAACCGTGTGACTCTGAATGGCAAAACCCACCAGTGTCACAACAAAGAGCTGTATACACCATGAGGGTATTTAATTGCTGTGAGCACTTGGATAACCAACTTGTTTTTTGGGTTTTTTTGTTATTTTTAACTCAGCATATCTACTCCATACCATTTACTGGGCTCATTCTAGGAAATACCCAAACCCTAGAGCATGGAGCAGGATGTTTGAATATACAGCTAAAAAGATACTTTGCACATTAAACAACCATATGTCACACATGGCATACAATATTCCACAGTATATCATAACTTTTGCAGGTTACTATACATGTTCCTCCCGCCAATAATATCTATTCAGCTGATCAACAGTAGGTGGCGGTCATGAGTGACGTCATTAGACCTGATTGTTTTACCTACTGTCGAAGGCCTGACCCGCCCTACTCTGCCTCTGATTACCTTTGTTGGTTAGGTTAAGGCATGAGGAGGGACATTGATTGGGCTTTGGGTGAGAATATCAGGGTAAACTAATCAGAGGGAGAGTTGGGCGGGTCATGCCTTTGGATCAATGGGCCTTTGGAACAATTGGATATTTTTGGGAATAATGGGCCGTCGGAACAATAACATGGCACCTTCTGACTTATCTGGTAGAAAATATGATAGAAAAGATTAGCATCTAGGCTAGATATAAGTGCAGTGCACGTGTGGGTCTCATGGGAATTACAGCGAACAATTACGATTATTACACCCAAAGATGACTTCTGTATCGTTCTAAAATAAACCCAAACCAAGCCAAGACTACAGCATTCATTTTTTTGTCCAAAATATAATTTAAGTGCATCGTTTCTTAATCGAACAAAACTGCATCAAAAAAGTGTGAAATCTTATGAAACTTGAATGAAGATGGAAAACGACTTACTGTCTTCACCTGCTAAAATCTATTTCCAAGGCAAGAAAGCGCTGATTAAATGGCAAAAACTCCACACTGCCACTACTATCACATTGTCATCTTAGTCAATCTCTATCTTTCTCTTTCTCTTCCTCTCTCTATTATACACATGCAAAGAGACAGACACATAAACACACACATACACACACACACACGCACACAAAACACTCCTCTTTACCTTCAAAAAGCCAGGGGAAGGCAGTCGGCATGAATAAATAGTCTAAGTGCTTATATTTCTATTCCTGCTTACCCAACTGCTAACAAGACCCAGTTCACAGTCAATGAGCTACTTCGGCATTCATGAGGATCACTGACAGTCACTTTGCATTCAACGCCAATCACAAACAGCAGAAAAAAGAGCACACACACACTAACACACATAAAGAAATTTGATTACAAGAGGCATTCTGCGGTGCTTCAGCATTCCCCAGTGTTTTACCAAAATAAAGCAGACAACCCGTACCCATCCAGGCAGTTTGAAGCACACACATACATGAGTACAGCAACAAGCAGGAAAACATGATTACCCTCCACGCATTTAGAGGTCACTGGCATTAGGAGATTAGGTAAAGTAAGCAATCATCATTTGGATATTTGATGATGAAACTATCCTGTTAAATTGATTATAGTGGTGCACAGGGCAGGAGAGGGTGACAGCCACACCTGGCGACATATGGAGTGTGTGTGCGGGTCTGTGTGCGTGTGTGTGTCAGTGATTTCACATGTCATAATGGGCCGTACCTGTCCTACATTGCTCTGCTCCCCCGTCCACCCTCTGTATGCATGATGCTTTCTTTCTAATTGTGCAAGTGTGAGGGTTTGTTTGTGTACGCCTGTGACTTCACTATATATACCACGGAGGATAACTATACTACACACACACACACACACACACACACACACACACACACACAAACACACACACAAGGGAGGGAGGACTCTGTCATGTGGATAAGGAGGTGATGAGCATGCCATAAAATGTGTCACAGTGTAGCACAACAATGTTTATGTGTGTCCTTCACAGGTTATTTTAGTTGTAGTTCTATGAAAGCTGATACAGGAATAGACGGATTTATTACCTTACTTCTCAAATTAATTGGTAATGATAGTTGTCAAATAAATATATAAATAAAGTACTACATTTTCTTCTGAAATGTAGAGGAGTGTAAGTATCAGTATAAAGTAGCACAACATGGAAATACTCAAATAAAGCACAAGTAACTGAGAAAATGTAAATTCCTCCACTGTACACAATGAGTCTTAAAAGTGCCTGTGAGGCTCAAGATCAGAAAAAGTGTTATTATTATAAAACTTGCCAACTGATTAAAAAAGTATACTGACAAAGTTTTCCTTTCATATATTTAGCTTTACTTAGGATTACTATCATAATATGTAATGCATTCATGATCTGGACCTAAGCATGTCCATGGACATTTTGATGAGCAGATTATTTTGAAATTTTAATAGAATTGTGTAAGTACTGAAGCTATTTTATCTAAAACACGCCCACTTCGTTATTGATTGTATTATTATGTTTGTAATGGCCCTCTGTGCCTCAGAATAGATAGAAGATATCAACCTGAAGTTTCAATACCATCAGCATGAATATCTAGAAATAAATTATAGAAGTAAGAACAATCTTCACAAATATAAAGATACTCTAACTTTAGTGTTAACAGTTACAAAACACTGACCACAAAACCAACATAAAAAAGCCAACATGTCAGTCATTTACCTTTAGATTTAAGCACATTTGCTAATAACCATAACTGCAGAGTGATACACATAAAAAGGAAAAGGAAAAACAGTTCCTGCTTGTTTCAAATAAATTCTGATGCTGAAGGCGGTCGTGTCATCAATTGTTAAACTAGCAATTAGCTGAGCAGCAGGAGTAGCAACAAAACATAATACTAGTGCTATAATAATATCAAAGTAATGTAGCATTGCTTACCATTTAAGTTCCATGTCAAAGCATTATTAGAGAGTAAATGTATCTTCGTACAATGCCAAACAAGAATAGTATTCATTATTTAATATTCTCAAAAAAGACACCTCACAATAAGCAGTCTCATTTTTGACACATCTTGCATTGTTTTGTTCCCGTTTTAATCAAGTATTAGCCACTACGGTGAAGAAAACACATCAAAACAAGCTGACAGACTCGAGTTGTGACCTTATGAGGTTGTTAGGATGAACGTGTCTGCAAACATCTGCCTGCCTACACATCCAGCAGACTCAAAGCAACATTGGCATTCAGTTGCTCTCATGTAGACACAATATAACATATACAATATAACACTGAACCACACAGTAAATGGGACATCTAGTCTTGAGAAGGAGCTAAAACAGGCTAAAAAGCTGTGTAGAGCTGCAGAGTTGGGTGGTGATTCTCTGTGGGTTCATCACTATAAGACGTATTTCATATTATTTGCAGCCATTTTAGAGGGTTAACTATCAATCATATTGATTGATGCAGGTTTAAAGCCCTTGATTGCAGAGTTGTTATGTGACTGTAGTGTCTGTAGTTATTGCAAAGCATACATTTTTGCGTATAGAAAAAATAGAAGTTTAAAAGAGTTGTTGCACCCAAAAAGGTTTATTGAATACAGCAACAGTACGAGTCTCAGACATCAACTCACAATGCATCTGATACAACACTGGAACGCTTGTGCATACACTACAGTCAGTGTCTGGTCGTAGTAAGGAGACATGTAACCAGTACACACATGGGCAGGACCACACTGAAGGGAACATGTGCTCTGAATGAAGATTCCTTTCTAAATGTGACTCCAGGTGGCACCAGTATGGACAAAAAGTGCATTGTGTTTTTAAAGTATTGTTTAACATGTAACTTAGTTTAGCTTTTAATGCTTTCCTTCAGAGTCACAGAGACATTAAAACATAATTCTAATAACTACACTATAAACATTTTCATGTCCAAACCGTCTTTTTTACTCTGTTAAACAACTAAGCTGTTAATAATACATTTGTATGGATGCACTTTGCTTAACATAGCGCTAACACCATGCTTAAACTGTGGAACAAATATTCTACTCCCCTGAAGGAAGAAATACATGTACCACAACATGACTCAGGAAATACTGCTGCTTCTTTTTGTTTACACTTTTTCACACACAGAACGTTAAGCAGCCATGTTGATAGGTCAGCACTATTGTAAAACCCTTTTTCCATCAAAATTCTCGTATAAATGCAGGTTTTTTTCTCAAATGTGGGAAAACCCACTAAAAATAACGGCTCCATTGACCGTAGAGTGAGGCTTTCTGTTGGTTTTCTGGCCTACAGTCGAAAGCAGTTAGACACACACAGCACGCAGCACAGTGGTTACTTGGTGATTGTTGCAATAGTGGCAAAGACAAATTGTTTTGTTTGTTTGTTTTATTTTGTTTCTGTCGAGTTTGAATGAAGTGTGTTTCACGATGATCAGTGAGGAAACATTCCTGTTTCTGGCAATGCAGTCTGGTGGCTTTGAAGAGAGCATATTGTTGTATATTGTGTACGTTAATTAATTATATAAATTGTCCATATCACTGTTGTTTTGATTTTTTTATACGTTAACTTCAATGCAGGTCACAGTATTGTTCTGGAAAAGTGTCATGTTTCCATCACTGCGGATCGCAGCTGGAGCAGATAAATACCTGCGACTACTGCAGAGTGCAACTTTGTGCAAACGTTAAAATCTTAATTATAATTCCAGTGTAAAATACTGGATATATCTCAAAACTTAATAGCCTATAGCTCAATGACAGTTGTTGACAGATAATTAATTGGATTATAATTTTGTTTTCCTCCTGTGATCCAGTGATTCTGTTCAGTATCGGGCCGATGCTGATACAGAGTACCGGACTGGTGCATCCCGAATTTAAAATGTCAAGAGATACAAAACCGAGTAGATACATGCATTTGTTTTCTCTCTAGAGCTTTCTCCTTTTCACACCAAGAATTGTTTTTTCTTTTTTGCCTTTTCCCAACAATGCTTGCTTTAATTAGAGGCTCGGGGTGAGACGTAATGTTTTCATAATTAATCTTCAATCTAAGAATTAGTTTAAAAATATGTTCCTCACTTTCATTATGACCTGCTTTGTCATATGTTTGCTTAAATGAGATGAAATGAGAGCTTGGTACTTCTAATAAAACATTCTCACCTACATGTACCACGTATGGCGCACTCACAAACGCAGTGCTGCTATATCCGTCGGCAGCTTGAGATCTCAGTTAAAGACCCGGAGGAGGAAGAGAGAAAACATGCTGGAAATAACCCGAGTTTAAAGTGCTAAAGTGAAGACTAAAACACAGATTTATTCAACAGGAGCCAAAGACCAAGGGAGAGTTTTAACACATTTACACCAGAGAGCCCTCAGAGGAGAGACGCACCAGTGGGTGGTTGTGTGAGCTTATTTGAGTACGTAGTGTATGTCTGCTTGTGTGTGTGCTTGCGCGTGTGCTGTGTGTGTGCATACTCCCATCGGTGCGTTCATTTCTCTTATCCGTACACCCACCTTTTTCTTGGTTTCGAGACAATCTCCCAGGATGCCTATTCTACATTAAACAGTGCTTTGAAGACAATTGAGCTGAGACCCAGGCTGATCAGGGCTCCCTTATCCCTCCCAGCACATCTATTATCAAAGCCTTCGTACCATTACCGTCATTATACACTATGTATTATTATTATTATTTTGAAAATGCAGCGCTGAGAGCGGGCGAGAGACGGGGGCCTCCGTAAACAAATCTATTATTGGTGATGAATTGCATAATAACACAGGCATAATGCCGTTCTCTCACAAAACTGGTGAAGGTGCTGAACTGGAAAAAGTACCCCATCTGTAAAATTTGAATAAACAATGGGCGAGAGAGGGAGAGAGACAAAGATGGAGTGGTCGTTAGATGCTGTGTTTTTACTTGAAAGCTAAAGACTGTAGTAGGCAAAGCGCATACTGGTGCTGTCATCTCTGTTTGTTGTCAACCATCACTTACATATCAATGTAGATTTAAAAGGAACCATCATCTAAGAATAGTACACTTTGAACTCTGGCTGCTTTGATGTATGTGTAAGAGTTTGTATTGCCCTTGGGGGAAATGGGGGGATGTAACTAAAGACATAATCAAGTAATATCATTTGTGAAACATTTCCCATCTAATCTTCTCAGGTGGCTTCATTGAAATAATTGGTTGAGGCTCAAAGGGGTCAAATTATTCCATATTTCACAAAAAAACTAAAAATGAGTACTTGCATTGTTGTTTTCATTGTTGTTACTAAACGATCTGAGCACTTCTTCCAACACTGCTTGGGGGAAGTTTGTGTTATTTCCTTATTAGAGTTACTGTAGATATGATGCTGACAATGTCCCTTGTTTCCATTGCTCATATCAGCTGTCAGTCTAGTTTGTGTTTCTGAAGGTAGCGCTCTCCTCTTTGTGTGTTCAGCTGGTGACTATTACTGCTTATGCTAAATATCCATTTCAGTCCACATCACCTCTTGCGCTCAGAATACAGACTTTAATGAACTGGATCTAGATTGCATTAAAGCAATTGTTGATTCAAAGCAGCAAATACAATTAACACGACAATGTTAATGCAGATATTACCATAATGTCATGCAATACCTGATCCAAGATGTCCATACTTACTGTAAAGATGAATTCCAGTTTATTTCCATAGTTTTGGCGATCATTCCATTCCTCCAGTTCATTGTTGGCGTCTCGGAACAAGCTATAAAGAAGTCTGACGGGGCCAGAAAACAGGAAGTAAGAATTTTGAACAGGTTTCAAACAAACAGGCATGAAACATTTTTCTTTGGTGGAGGAAAGAATACAGTTCGATAACAAACAATATGTATTTCAGTGTCTTTTTCGCCAAACTTATTTGAACGAAAGATCGGAGGCAACAAAGGTGATCAATTTATTAAACTATCAGTGGTATACATCGATCAAAGTTTACGGACTGACTTGCCTATAATACTTACTATTGTTGTGTGCAAAGATTTCTTGTGGGATTAGGGTCCTTGCATGGCCACTATGTTACAAATCTATGGCGTAGCGATCTACTGCACATGTGTGGAATGCGTCCTCCAAGCAGAGAGTAAACTACTCAGTGGTGTGTGCAGCTGCATGTGTAGGCCTGCACGTCCGTTTGGGAATAAAACCGAGGCTTTAGACTTTGTTGTAGCCATGTCACTGTGTTCCCAGATTTTGGCATTTAACTTAAATAATATATATATTGTAAAGAAAACTGGATCAGTCAGTTATTCTACCACTTTGGTCCTGGACTGAAAAATATGGACTGCTGTGAAAGATTTGTATGTTTATGATTCCCAGACAATGAATGCAAAAGACTTTAGTGACCCTCTGACCTCTCTTTCCTCTAGCTCCACTATGAGGCTGACATTTGTGGTTCAGAGTGAAATGTCTCAACAGCCATTGGATGGTACACACAATCATGTTCCCCTCAAGATGAACTGTAATAACATTTGATGATCCCCTGACTGTCATCAATGCCAAAATTCTTATTTTTCCATAAACTTAGTTTGCCTAATAGCCTACCTGTGAAACTGATGACTACTATTAGCCTATTTTTGCATGTTAGCACAATGACAAAGAAAAACATTATACCTGCTAAACATCAGCATGTTAGCATTGTCATTGCGAGCATGTGTACGTGCATTTAGCTCAAAGCACTACTGTGCCAAAGTACAGCCTCGCAGAGAAGCTAGCATGGCTGTAGTGTCTTGGCCTTGTTATTCATCACGCGTCTCTCCGTTACAACCTGTGGTTTGGATTTCAGGCCAATCAAGATTGAATTTGTTTTTTCAAGATTATATATTGTCATATGTGACAGCTCTCAATTTATGAGTAAGACATGTATGATGGTACATTGGTATGGTCTAATGGTGCCAATAGTAGAGTAGCCTGTGGAGTGTACAGCATGTCAGTGAAGCCTCTGCCTTGAACCAGCTCCATTTCACATACAGAGTAATGACAGCTGTAATGGTGGATTTTCTTCTTCTTATCGCTGTCTTTTTCTCTCTTGTGGGGTCAAAGAAGAACAAGAGAGTGAACAAATATACCCATGTTCTTCAGCACACACAGACACACACACAAACTTAGTAACACCCCCTCCCTCCCCCAGTGAGCAGACACTGTTTAGCTATGCTAATTTGAATATATTTTTGGGTCAATTGTGCGCTCACCAGAAACGGCCTCCACGCCTACCCTTTGCCGAACAATTTAAATTTTTAATATTCCATTTAATTTATATGGGCCACCACTGAGGCAATCTGACAATGCCAAAAAGCCGCCTTGATTTTTTTAGTAGCAGTAGAGACACTTCTGTCATAGAAATTCCACCGGCCTGGTTTCTGCCCTTCCCTCACCTGACTCCCTGTTCTTATCTATCTTAAAACTATTTCACCTTAAGAAATAATCAATAAAAACAATTATGAGATCCAAGCCTAGCACCAATGCTCTCTCCTCTTCCCCATCTTTTGTTTTTTTCTTTCTCTTTCCTTCTCGATCTATTTCTCTCCCCACTCCCTGCTTTTATCCTCTTGTCTGTTCTCCCACCATCCTCTCTCCTTGGTGATTCACGGGGTATAATATTTAATTATACTCTATAATTTATGCAGGTTATCAAACTCTGAGCGCATCATTTTATGTACATTGTGTAAATTGCTTTTTTCTCTCTCCCTCCCTGTCTCTCTGTCTCTTTCTGTCTTTTCTTTACAGGCTTTTTTTTCGTCTTGGATGGGAGGAGGGTAAATCCTTTGCAGGCATAGACAGAGATATTGAAGCCCGGGTGCAAATGTGAAATGAATAAACAGGCTGGATCTCTTCTTCAAGGGCCTAAATGAGATCTGCACAAAATAATTTAAACTAGGCCCATTCATCAAGCACAGCCAGGGAATGTGTGCAGCAGCGGCCTGTGTATGTTGTCCATACTGTATGTATATATGTGTGTGTGTGCGTGTGTGTGTGTGTGTGTGTGTGTGTGTGTGTGTGTGTGTGTGTTTGTGTGTGTTCCATACCCCTGGCAGCGGTGGAAGTAGTATCCTCGTGTAGAGAGACAGAATGACGGATTAAAAGTGAAAGACAACCAAATGAATATTGAAAATTAAGGTTTTATAGAAAAGTTTAGAAACATCTGGGAAGTGAGACACCTAATGCAAATACTGTATTGATCTTGCTAATAATAATATACCTGCAAATCCTTGGTAAGCTCAAAAAAGTCACTGCCCAAGAATAATGCACAGTGGATGTGCAAGAAAAAGGTGCCATTCCAATGGCAAATGTGATAAAGCGACCTCTAGGGTTACCCTTCCAGTGGAGAAAATGTGATGCAGTGCTCTCTGGGGTGCCCTTCCAGTGGAGAAAGCTTGATGTGGTGCCCTCTAGGGTTCCCTTCCAGTTGAGAAAATGTGATCCATTGCATTAATGGGTCCTTTTAAAATGGAGAAAACACGATGCAGTGCCCTCTTGGGTGCCCTTCCAGTAGAGAAAACTTGATGTAGGGCACTAATAGGTGCCCTTCCAGTTGAAGAAAACATTATGCAGTGCCCTCCAATCTGCCATTCCAGTGGAGAAAACGTGATGCAGTGGTACATGGGCTGCCCTACATACTTAAAAACCTTCTGCGCGCTGGTGCCCAACCGCATGCAGCTGCTCCCCTTTTAATTTTTCCGCTGCCATTCCAACAGCCTGAGTCCACCACGGCACAAGGTTTCCATGGCACCAATATGTCTCCATTTATTCACAATGCCACTCCACTAATGCCAGATGTTTGCCAATATCGAAACCAGTTATTGAGAAAATAAAACTTAAGCCAACAAAACTCTTAAATCATGTTATTTACACTGGGGGAAAATAGTTCAGTGATATCGCAAGGACTAATGCCACAATGACTGAGCTGATAAGATGATCATGGGAATGCAACAGAGGTAAGAAAAAATCCTTAGCATATGTAGCTGTTCAAACTAGCAGAATAATTCGATCAGAATATTAATTGAAAACATTTAAACACTGATGCACAAGTACTTAAAGACAGTATAAGTTGAAACACTAAGTCCATTTCTGTAGTACTGTAGTGCTTCAGATTTCTTTGAAAATCCCAGTATTATCTGAACCTGATGTCACCTAAACACCAAATTATGTAAATTTTGCCATCTTCCCAATTCCAAGAGGGACATTGTAGTGATTTTACAATTCGCTGATGGTCAAGTTCAAATTCAAGTTTAATGAACACAAAACACATCTCCCTGTTCACTGTTACAGTAATCAGATATTGTATCTTATTATCAATCAAGCTAAACACATAGACTGTAAGAAGTGAAAGTAGTCACCGTGACATCACCCATTTGTTTGTAGATTAAGGTTTTGAAGACTCGAATTTGGCATTTTGGTCGTCGATGTCTTGCTTTTGGCCATCACCGTCTTATTTTTTTAGTAACCAGAAGTAACATGAGAGGGTGGAGCAAAATACAACCGAACGCTGAAAAATACATTTCTAGGCGACCAAAATTACAATTAACGTTCATGAACTGAAACACACAGTGAAAGAGTTAAAATGTAAAGAACAGCACTGTTTGGTAGCTACCTGTCAATCACAAGATAGCTACGCCCTAAAGCATACCCTGCTTTATTGTCTATTTTAATCTTAATGGGACCATCATTTACTAAATGAACATCGTCCTGTATTGAAAGAGGCTTAACTAGCAATTGAGATTGGCATTGCCTTTACTGTTAGACCCAGAGTTTGCTGCTTAACTACACATCATCTAAACTTTTTAGAAATGTGATTACAATTTGTGAAAAATGTGTAAGGAAATGAGTAATATAATTAGTAATTCAAAAAAGATCAGATACATCTTTGCCAGCAGTGACTGTAATCCTTGGAACAATACAGGTTACTCACATACAGTGCATTCATTTGCTCTTTGGTTGTCCATTAAGGTTGTAGTAAACTGATTCTAATTACCATACACAACCTTATCATACTGTTACAGGATAGTGGCAGGGTAGGGCCTCCAGCCTAAATAGGTCTATGGGAATACACACACACAGACACAGACAGACACACACACACACACACACACACACATCCACACCCTGTGTCTTTTTTTCCCGCTCTCCGGTGTTTTAAATGTCATTGACCTGAGGGCAAAACACATACCATCTCAAGTACACATCAGTCTTCCACTAGGACACATGCACACACCAACACGCTAATCAAGTCTCAATGGGCTTCCTCACTCCCTTGCCTCCTCCCCTCCTCCCTTCCTGCCTTCCTTGTCTTCCTGTTAAAGTGTGCTGGAGACCTCATGCAGGGAAAAGCCATTGGGTTGGTACTTCCATTAGAAAAAAAGGTTAAAGGGATGGCTGACATCAGTCAGTCATGACATTCACACCTCACACTTTCGCACATCAGTAACTGCTCTTTGCTGTCATATGATTGGCAGGCATGCCAGTGTGATTTAAAGTGGGCAGTTAAAGTGTTTAGGTCATGCTCAGCATGATATTACAAATGTTGGACTTTTGGATTTCTTTTGTGGGTGGACACTGATCTCTAACAAGCATCACACAGAAACACCACAGCAGCTCAGAGAGTTGCTCCATGCTCTATGCAAAAATCTATTTTCATCCCCCTTCAACATAAACACAGTCTACAGAAAGATAACGCCACCATGAGCGGATCCCTATTATATACAGTGGTAGACAGTTAATACATTTACTCAAGTACTATACTTAAGTATAATTGTTGAGGTATTTTTACTTCCTGCTTTATATTACTCCACTACAATTCATAATACAAAATCTAATCAACAAATAGTGTATCTTGTATGTGTTATGTTAAGATACACTTTATTGATCCCTCGGTTTAATTCACAGGCTACCTGGCAGAATATATAGCTCCTCCTTTACCAGCTGCAACATTAAAGTGATGAAAACATTAATGCATCGATATGACTTTTGGTTCAAGGTTGGGTAATCTTCTCCAAAGCATTTTTTGTTATATATGTTGAAATTCTCTTTAAATCCCAAAAGTTAAAATCCAGTATCTGCAGCTGTCGCAGGACGCTCATACATTGGTCCAATCATTTCAGGGCCAAATTAAATGATTGGACATGTTCACAACACTTGGCTGGGATTTGTACCATACTGTTGCTAGTTTCTCAAGAGTATCCACCCAAGCTTTAATATACATTTAATGCTAATACTTTTATACTTTAACTTAAGTCAAATTTTAATGTAGTAATTTTACTTGTAACAGCATATTTCTACACTGTGGTATTACTTTTTATACTGAAGTAAAAATTCTGAGAAATGTGTCCACCTATAGGTCCATTAGAAAAATACTATAGCCCCATAGTAATAAATGTTATCAAAATAATTGTAGTGGAGTGAAAAGTACAATATTCCTTCTAAATTGTTGTGTACCTTTAAAGTAGCAGGAAATGGAAATACTCAAGTAAAGTACAAGTACCTCAAAATTGTACTTAAGTACAGCACTTGAGTAAATGTACTTAGTTAGTGCCCATCAGTGACTATATTGTTCTATGTTTCAGCACCGGTTGAAAGCCTTTTCGACCCACAATGGTTTAATATTTTATGCAGTCCTGCTGAATAATAGGCATTAACACATCTGACGCTCCCTTAATGACACACAAACATATTAAGCATAATCAATAACAAACTTCACATTTAGCCTTGTTATTTTTATGCAGACAGACTCTGAATAAACTCTGAATAAATAAGCCACTTAAATGGATTCTAAGGCATATGATGTAACTTTTCCTAATGATGGATTGAATGTGTTTCCTCAGATTTCTATCAACAGCTGTGAATATGTCTTTGTCTGGAGGCTCATTAGCCTTTTACCAACGCTCATCCATATGAAGAAATTGTAAATGAAAGAGAAAGAGAGAGAGAGAGAGAACATATGCCCAGTCCGAGGTCAATAAGAAGACAGGCCAGTGCCGTAATGTACTCTTGGCCAAGCCCCACCCCCGACTGTTACTCAGTCAAACTGTCAATGCTACAATGGAGACCACACTGTTACAAACTTCTTCTCCCTGAAGAAAAACTGTTTAATTTTTGTAAAAAGCGATTTCAGACAGAAAGGTTTACAATATGAGGATGTCAAACTGATTCAGCAGAGAATAACAGGTCAACAGATTAGGCTAGAAGCTAACAGTGTAGCCTACATTAAAAGTGAACCACGACATCACCTGGCGATCTAGACCGTACAATGACGTTAAGGAGCAACGCTGCTCCTGTAAAGCAGGGTAGATCTTTATTCACTGTTACAATCATTAAGAAGCAAAAGTGGCATGTGTATACATTCAGTAAACCTTGAGTAGCTAGTGTAGCATTGAAGTGCTAATGCTAGTTAATGATGTGTACTACTATACTCTGCTCCACACGTTATTAAGGTGAAAATGAAGGAAATCGGAAACGATTGCATGAGAGTCTAATGGAGCAGAGCTGTATAGTTGTCGGACCCTGGTCGGGGCTAGTCCAGGTGAATTACAATACAGAATAAATGTAATTGTAGTCTGTTACAGGTACTGAGAAAAACTATGTAATTCAATTACAGTTACTAATCAAAACGCAGGTGATTACAAACGGGTTACATCCAAATATACACTTCTCAGTAAAAAGCTTATAGGCCTATGTATAATAAAACATTCATTCTGTTGCTCTTTTCCAATATTAATTCAAGATATATTGAATAACTTTCAATAAAAGTGTGACAGTAATCAGTATGAAGAACTTTATGTTTCTTAAGACTTTTCAGATTTATTGCCCAGTTTAAAACAATTGTTAGAAAAGTAATCAAAAAGTGTTCAATGTAACAAGTTACATTACTTTGATGATGTATTTGAAATCAAAAGTAACATTCCCAACACTGGACATCAGCTAGTTTATGAGCTATACTTATAAAATATATTTATCACAGTGCAGATGTGATGTTGTATTGACAGCCTTTATGAATTTTTTTTGATTTGGAATCAAACAGCTTTTTGAATAAATTAATTAAACACCTGATTTAAAATATTAAGTCACACATGTGTGCAGGTATATTAAAAAAAATCTTGAGTATGAGCATGAGTACTAAAAGTACACAAATGTATGTGCTGTATTTTGATTACTCTTCTCACCCCCCATAGGTTGTGTGTGTGTGTGTGTGTGTGTGTGTGTGTGTGTGTGTGTGTGTGTGTGTGTGTGTGTGTGTGTGTGTGTGTGTGTGTGTGTGTGCACTGCAGCTATAACTTGTCGGTACTCCCCCTCTTATCCCCAATATGCTCCCAGCCTGGCTTAATAGCCACATGTCAAGTGCATAGGGAGTAGTATGTAGGGAGCTGTCTGTGTGTGTGTGTGTGTGTGTGTGTGTGTGTGTGTGTGTGTGTGTCTGTGTGTGTGTGTGTGTGTGTGTGTGTGTGTGTGTGTGTGTGGGCATGAGCAGCTACACAAAGGTGACATGCTTGGTAGCAAGTGCAATGTACAGTGGGGCTTTGAAAAGAGGAGAGGAGAGGAAGCCAGCATGTCGCTGCTCTGTTGGAAATGACATCATAGCAGGGGTTAAACAGCCACCGTTTACCTTGATTTATAATCCTCCTCCTATCCCTCCCTTCGGCTTTCCTCCTCCTCCTCCCTTATTCTTCTCCATCCTGCCCACACAGAGGGGTGAGGAGTGACTGCTGGGGAGGGGTGAGAGAGCAAAAAAAAGAGATAGGATGGGAATCATGGAGTAAAAGAATGGAAATGAATTAGACCATGAAAAATAAAGCATACTATTAAAGATGAATGACTGAATCAATATGGGAGTGTGTTTCTGTTGTCAATCAGAGACCTTATAACACCAATTTAGGTGATTTTAGGTTCAGAGTATGTAGTGTGTTCACACAGAAAAGAGACTAAATTAAGTAGACTGTATCCACACAGTACGCAGCACATACTAAATACAGTCAGTTGTTCTGCATACTGTAGTTGTTAAATGACACAGCAGAAAAAGTGTGTATGAGTGGTTAAACAATGTGTGAGTGGTTAGAAAGAAAGATTTGGGGAAAAAAGTGTTTAAGAAGAATTACATTCGATGACATTGTCTTTGTGAAGTTGAACTGACATTATAAAGTCACAATTTGATTGATGTGGTAAACGTGCATATTGTAGTACACACAGCTGAGAATTGGTATGTAATTGGAATTTAGGACAAACTGTAATAGTCTACTGCCATGCTAGGCTCTGTGAGATTGAATTCACAGAGCACACAGTTGCTTTAAGCTTAATGCTAATGTCAGCATGCTAATATGCACACAATGTAACACGCAGAAGTTTAGGAGTAACGTTGTTTACTTTGTTTATCATCTTTGGGTCCACGCTACTTTGTGCAAATCAGGGCTCGCCACCTCACAAAACCCTAGAAAGACTTTTAAACTAACCATTGTCAAACTAAAAGAAAGAGAGATTTAGCTACTGCTTGACAAATGTTTCCAAACGTGCTGCCATGTTGGTGGGTTTGATATCCGGGAGCAGACAGCCTACTAGTGAAAGCTTTCATCCAATCCAGGTGTTTAGTGCCTAGTGGCACAATCATCCAGCATCCAATGCTGGGAAGCAACGCAAGCCCTCATATCCAAACACGCCCCTGTGGACATGGAACATTGGTTTAGCATGTTAGCATGATAACATTTGCTAGTAAGCAATAAACACAGTGCAGCTGAGGCTGATGGGAATGAGATTTCAGCACATAATGGCGCAAGGTTAAAAGTAAAGGGATAACCAAACGTTATGACAATTCATCCTGAGGGAGACATTAAGGTGTGTGAAGAGTTTCTGGGCGATTCATCCAATAGTTGATGAGACATTTGAGTCAAAATCACAAGCTCATGGTGATGCTAGAGACAAAGAAAAGTCATTAAGATACATCATTCAGCAACCATAAATGTCTGCACATTATGTTCCAATCCATTCTGCTGTGCATATGGCCTGCCTCTCCCTGCTCCCCTAAACCAATCCCCTAACCTGTTCACCTCTCCCACAGGATGTTGATGTGTGTGATCTGATAGCACACACATACCTTGTTTTGGATGATCCTTTTCCTTTATTAGTATGGCTTTAAAAGCATTCCTCTGCCATTAAACCAAGTAACATTGACATTCCCTCTAAAATCTTTCTTCTTAATTTTTGTCTTGGAAAATGGTCAGAAAATTTTATTCTGGTATAAATAGCATAATTCATCCGTATTGGAATGTTTTGTGCATGTTAATTACGCTGAGGTTTGGTATTTCAATGATTGATTTTTATTATTATTGTGTCATGCATAAATAATATGACCAGCCCAAACAGGCTTACAAGACACCATTATTTAGAAAATGAGACCAGAAACCAAGGTAGCAACATAAATTACAAATAATACTAAACAAATAAACCATCCTGCAGTTTTTTCCAAATTTTAGAAACAAAGGTAGCCAACTTATAACTATTACAATTAAATAACTATTCCATTCTGTCATAGTCAGTGTACCAAAACATTTGTGGATTTTCTGGACATGTCATTTAATATATATATTTAATATGACTGAATAATGATATGAATAATTTATGTCAAGATACAGTAGTTTCTATTTCCACTGAGCTAGACATGTCATGTTTGATGTCATTTAATAGCATACATTATGACATTTTTGGGAAAACTACTCTCAAATGTATATCTGGTACAACATACAAGCTATGTCCAAAATCGAGAACTTGAACATCTGGAGATCAGTTGGATGGGTCTAAAAAACATATGACTTTTACCCTGGAGACCGCTGTTGATGTCCCGTGTGAGACCTTAACATTGACTTATTTTAGTACGTAACTTGAATACTTAATTAATGCCAGTTATTTTACGTAACAAACATTCTTATTTAACCAAAACTATAATGTTTTCCTAAGACAAAGCAAGTACTTTTGTTGCGTAGGTAAACCTGAAAAGGAAGTAAACCTACGATGGATGTTTATTTTGAAACGACACTATGGATGTAACGAGACGAAACTGACACACCATCTCTGACACGCCCAAAACTGGTGCTAGAGGGAAACCTCGAATGTCATATTTTGAAGCGTAGAGCCGCTGACCAATGTTTTGGCGAGTTGGGAGTAAGAACGTGTTGATAAATCAACAAATTCATCAGGATTCCTCCGCTGGCCACAATGGATCACTGTACAAAATGTCATAACAATCTATCCAATAGTTGTTGAGACATTTCAGTAAAAAACAAAACTGTCAGCTCCATGGTGTTGCTGAGGGATCCATCTCTAGAGCTACGCTGCTTGTGTGGCTACAAGTCCAGGACCTCATAAGCCAAGAAAAGCATAAAAAATGCAAGAATGTCAAGGGAAGAATAAGTTAAGTTAGTTTTTACAAGTAACCATTCAAATAAAGGGATGAAGAATACATGAATGGATGTTCAGAACCACAAGCTTGAATGTATGTGTTGTGTGTGTGTGTGTCGAGAACAGAGAGGGAGATCACAACATGCTCCAGTTGCCCGAGGGCTGACTGAAGCTCAAGCCTAAATTCCTCATGTCTACCATAAAACAGTCCAGCATTCCACTAGTTTTTGACACACACACATGGAGACACACACACATTCAGTCACACACCCTCCCTTCACAGCGGTGGCAGCACTTCACAAAGGAACCATTGAAGGGGCTCCTTCAGTTTAAAAGTTGAAGAGTATGTCTAATTTTGGTCCGAGTTCATTAGGCAACACAAAAGTGGAAGCTTGCAGAGAACATGAGGACAGTGGCAGAGGCAAGTGCTTCATGCCAGGACTGATAAGAGCAGACAGAAACTACAAAGGCGCCTCTCCTTCAGAAGGAAAGGATGAAGAAGGAAGAGAGGGAGGAGGAGAGAGAAAGAAAGGAACCAAACGGCAGGCTAAAGTCTTGGCCCCCGAATGTTGTATGGTTTTAATACATGCATGTCAGTGTTTGTTAATGTGACCCAGCAAGCCTGCAACACACCAACATTCAACTTAAATATGCAGCTGTAAGAAAGAAGAGCAGCATAAATGTAATGGGAAGCCAATGATAATGAAATACTTTAAGTTCAACTACTATATTGAGGGTATTAAAATGTCATCACGTCTAAGTGAAAGCGACATCAGTAACAGGACGCGACTTTATGTCAAATGCAAATCCACACTCACAAGTCTCATTCCATCCCCTCATTATGAGGACGGAATGAAGAGCTTATAAAATAAAAATATAAAAGTGACAACAGCTAACGTAGAAAATTGCTTTAAGTACATGGTCTCAGAATCACCAACATTGTTGAGCAGGGCGTGTGAAGATGAATGTGGACAGTGATCTGCCCATGAGATCTGTGTTTTTGCTCTAACTGCGATGCAGTGTTGCTGCATTACTGCAAGGCCCTGAGCTGTAAATGGATATTGGAGATTAGATCTTTCATCTGGAGAGAGCCATGTCATTTTCCTATTTTTCTCTCTTATTGATTCTGGCCACTCTCAACTCCACATGAACAAACCCTTTCAGACTGGGAAAGGCCAATCCAGAGCTTTTCATATTGCCTACTTACAGATCTTGCTATATTATAGGAGATGCTACAGCAGATTTGATAGATAACTGTGTAGATGTGTTGAGAGATGGATACTGTATGCATTACCATGGCCAGCGTTTTATTCTAACGCATGACTCATATACTATCATCTATTCTACACTGCATGTATCAAGAGTCTTAAGATGAAGTACTTTGCACACCATCCAGAGACTATTGTGGGAGCCAGTGGTTTTTTGTTGTAAGAAATGGATGGTTTTCAATGCAGTCTTATTACATTGATCTCTTACTGTCTCTCACAAAAGCACAAGCACTCCCTTCATTGTACCACTGCTGCAAGATTGTTATACTGTATATCACTCACACTCCCTGATATTTTAAGGTCAATAATTAACGTGCAATGCTGTCCATTGTTTCAACGGCCAATTATTCGAAAACCCCAATTGTCTGAAAAATGTCTCATTGGACCGACAGCCCGTTATCCTGAAAACCATCGTTACGAAAGCATCGCTCTAAAAACACAAACTTTGTGGAAGGTACGATGACATCATTCTGCTTAATAATTAGCCATTTACTTCTGTTAATTGCACGTGGATAAGAGTCCAAAGTCCAAACTTTGCTTCCTCTGGAAAAAATGTCAAAATATGTTTCTGTCGTGACAAGATTATTAATGTAAGTCATGTGTATGGATATTTACAGTTCTGGCACAGAAGCATTTACAATGAAAAATATGTTAGTGAGAATAGTTCCATAAAAGTTTACACATGTGTTTTCTTTGTTTATGTAAATGGTGAGGGCAGAGTCCAGCACCGGTCCAGTTTGCACACTTGTAAGCACCAACAGAACACCGATCTGTTACCTGCAGTTATCTCAAGTCCGGACTTGACCGTTAATATAAGTTTGGGCCGTAACTTTAGCAAATATATTATATGTAAAAAATAATTTTTAAGCGACCGTGCTGATAACTAGCTGCAACAGTCCACAGCCTCCCTGTCAGGCCGTAACGCTCAGTGTAAAGCAATTGGTTAGATCAATAAACCAAAGTCTTTATGTTTATATTGATTTATAATGATTATATAGTGAACATTTTCACCTGCTGTTGTCACTAAATGAAAAATCTGATTATCACACAAGTACAAAACTTTTATGCCAACCCATCCAAGAGTTGTTGGGATATTTCAGTGTGGACAACAAAGTGGTGGTCTGACTGACATTGTCATCCCTCGAGCCACACCAGTAGCTTAGTCAGAAAATACAAAGAGTAATTACATACAAGGTTTTTATTTCATTGTAAACTTCTCTTTATTAACGGCCCAGGGTGTAGCCCCCTACAGTGCTGTGAAGGATTATCGCATGTAATGAATGGATGGATGGGCTTCTATTTATTATTCATCATAGGTAGAATAAAACAATATGTCATCTGTATTTACCAAAAAAAGAATTGGCCGACACCACCGTTTTTCAGCAATTCAGATATGACTAATGAAGTGAAATGATATGGCAATCCAGTCTGATTACCAAGTCAGTGTCCCCTCATTTTTCCACACACCATGTATCATCACACACATTACATAGCCACAAGGCTACACCTCACACACATGCCCCCCTGCTCTAAAGCTCACTGTCGTAAGTATTTGAGGTTAGGGAAAGAAATTGAGGGTTAGGGAAGATTGTGGTCGTGGGTAAAAGAAAATTGCTTTGACAGTTGGTACAAGAAAAGACATGAGCTCTGTATGGACCACCTCCCTAAGGGGCTTGGCAGCACTATAAATATGTCACTTTACTTCTGCCTTTGCCTTTGGAAGACAAACGTTATAACTTGAAAAGCCACAGGAGGTTTCTTGTCGGAAAAATGTAAACATAGGTCCTTTTTATGCATTTGAACAATCAACCAAGGATGTATTTTTATTTGGTGATGTTTTTTTAGTGATATCTTGTTTGTAGTTGTAACATGGAGCTAGTGGAGAGACGGCCATGTTTTCCCAACCTCCACGTCATTCGGCCCTGGACTGGAGCTCCACCAGGCTGCAGGTCCAAGGACCAACACAGCTTTGGGCTAATTCCTTTAGCTAGCGGGGTCCATCCCATAATGATCATCCTCAGCATAAGCTGCAGCCACCCACCCTCTTCCCTCACTGCAGACTTACCCTAGCATTGGGAACTAATGAAAACAAATGGCTTTTCAATGGGCAGACAAACCTATTTCAGACATTCATCATCAGCCTCATAGATTTCTAAAATCCCATCAAGTCTGTCCCCGGCCAACACCTCACTTTATCTCTGGCTTTCTCTCTTTGTCCGACTGTATCCCTCCACTCTAAATGCCACTCATAAACTGCAATTACAAACTTTGTAACTTTTCAGCGTCATTTAAGCTCCATGTAGAATAACTCACCTGACAGTTATTCACTCACCAAATCTCCGTTGTCAGAAGCAAGTGGACAGGACAGTATTATCTAGAGACGGCAGAATGAATGGAAACTGGCTGCTAATTTCTCTGAGCGGCGCACAGCACTGCTCTAAACTTCAACAAAACGTTCACATTTTCCACAGCAAATAAACAAAAATGTGATTAGATAAGATCAAACTTTAACGATCCCTGTGAGAAAATTGGCTGTTGCAGCGGTACAGAGAAGAATATATTGTAGATAAGAACAGGACAGATTATTTGAAGGAAATACAACAGATATTAAGTATTAACAATGCAGGGACATAGTGACAATAATACTACGGATACATATGTAAAGACAAAGCATCTTCAGAGATGAAGAGATATAATGCAGGTTATCTGTGTGTCAGAAGATCACAGTGTGCATGACAGACCGAGGTTCAGTAGTGCTGAGCATAGCACATTAAGTTTGGATTGAAACATTTTTGTTGTCTGAAATCAACACTTGAATTGTTACCCAGAAGTGCTTTTAATATCTGTCCTGTAAAATAATAGGTAAATGAACTGAGTCCAATCAGCGTCTTCTCGAAGGCAACACACACACCTTTATGGTACTGTTGCTGTTAATATTCATGAGCAAATTCAGGATGAGTGTCACGCAAGGCAATATTTATTTGTTTATTTGTTTTAGAATGAAATTATAAATCCAAACAAATGGTATATTTGTTTTATGATTGCAAACAACAAACCAGAATTCTCCATGTAGTATTTACTTGGAAAATACATTTTGATTCAGCCATTCAAAATCCTGAGATTCTTCTTAATTTGTTCAACTGTGAAGTGATTATATTCTATCTCCAGAATTTACAAAAATGTGTAATACTAAGTGGAAGTAGAGGGATTTGGTTACAAAATAATAATAATAATAATAATAATAATAATACTAATAATTTGATCTTTATCTGGCGATTGTTGCAGATAAAAAGATAAAAAAGATTGCTTCAATAATCATTTCCAGTAAGGGCACTAATAATATTAATCACTGTTCAGTGTTTGGCATCTGATGCGCCTTCAAACTCTAGATCAGTGGTCCCCAAACTAAGGCCCGCAGCCCGCCTCCACATTTGGCCCGGCCCCCTGAAATAGAACGGAATAATGGCGAAAAGGTTAGGTAAGAGAAAAATTGATTCAGAATGCAGGGTATTTAACCTGCAGTGGTCAAACGATTATTTTTTTGTTATTTCTGTGAAGATCCCGGAAAGGGTTATTAATATTTGGTTATGTGTGGCTTTCTGGAAAACAATAAATGTTTACGTTTAGGCACCCCTGCGATCGTCACACTTTTTCTGTTACAAACTGACCCCGGCCCCCATCAGAGAAGGGAACAATTATGTGGCCCTCACAGGAAAAAGTTTGGGGACCCCTGCTCTAGATCATTGCATTGACTTTTCAACTTTTAATTGTTAATTTATGTACGGATACATGTGGTGGGTTTGATATTACCATACTAAAAAATTTGATTATATTTTTAAATGATTTGCAGACTATCCCCCGATTTTACACATTCAGTTGTTTCATCATAAAGAGGAGTACAACTTAGCCTGCAAAAAACTATTTTTAGATTGTTTCAAGGTATTTTAAATCTGGTGTAGTTTCCTTCATGTTTACTAGCTAGCAGTCTTTTTTCTGCCATCGCTGTCACATCGCAGCATATCTTGGCGTGTTCCCGCCATCTGATGGTCAGTGGAATAGTGTGGCATCATCGGTAGGACTGTGTGTCCTGCCACTCAGATTAAAACAACGAGGAGTCGCTCATAGAAAAACAGCTCCAGAGGTTATTGGTTATTGATACAGGCCATTTACAGACGTCAGAAGAGGTGACATTAGAAGACATCAGAACTCTAACTGGCCTTAAAGTAATTGTAAAGAAATAGTGTGATGTGAACGAGCATGGGACTCCCCGCTGATAAAGACTCTGAATCAGAAACAAGAGACAGAGCAGACGCTGCAGTCGTATTTTGGAGCATCTTGTTGCTGCGGCTTATCCATTTAATAAAGATTACCCTTCTGTATTTTGTACCACTGTATATTGTTATTATTACACTGACTTCACTGGCAGTGTTTTCCTGCTAAACAAGCTTAAAACCCACATTCAACAACTACTTATGGACTTCTCCAGTTTTGTCATTTTAGAATAACAGAATTTAAGTAAAAACATCACATAAAGTGACAGGCCTACCCATGCGTATAGTTACATGGTTAAACCAACCTACATGTAAATAAAGACGTGAGTTTACATACTCATTTAGATTGAGCCTTATTTTTACATAGAAGAGTCCTAAAAAGAAAACAGGAAAATATCTTCTTATGAGTGGACATGTGTAAACTCAGGTCTGAAATGATGTTGTTAGAAGGTGTAGCTTTTTATTTTTACAGTAAGATGATTGATTGGAGGTCATAGTTTGCTCACACTGTGATTTGCCGCTACATAAGTGCCTGAAACCCCCGACTGGCTGAAAGAGTGGCATACAGAGGGACACTCATTGTAACAGCAGGGCTGACTGATGGGCAATGATGATGTCATCAACGAGTGCCAATCGTGATCAGAGCGGTGAATCAGTGCCAGGCTGCGGGTGGCCGTGGCAACCAGATGCCAAGGCAACAATGCCACTCAGCCAATCAACGAGGGGAGGCACGCCGATGGAACATGGCAGGTGCACTCTGGAGGGAGCTGGGAATTTAACATATTAGGAGCATATTCTACCATCTTACATATTGTTTTGTCTTATTATTATTCATCTAATGCATGTGTCTAGACCGTAATATTGTTGGATGGAGTCAATATTCAATGTTCAGTGCATTTTAGCAGTTATTACAAAGAGTGTTTTCACTTCATTTGGTCCGGATCAAGGAAATACTTGATACATTCTTTATAAATGTAGAAATTAATGAAGTGGAGATGAAGTCTTATGTACTGACTGACTAATGGTAACCAACATGACTGTCATCCTGCATCATCAGCACTACTGGGAACCCCATGGAAGGATCACATTATTGGTGACTGACAGCAGGTCATGCTGCACTTTTCTGAACCTATTTTTCTTTTCTGCGGCGGTCATGAAGTGCTCAAGAAGAAAACAATAGACCATTTTTCATCAAGACGGCAACTTCACATACTTTTTCTGTCTAAATACATGGAGTCAGACACCAGCTCACCCGCACACCTTTTGACCCCTCGTCAGAAATGCTCACATAGTGAGAGTCATATGTGTACTGATTGCAAAATGATCTTGCACACTTATATAGATTCTTTACAGCTCACTTGTAAGATCGGGAACAATTTACAATCAGCACGTGGATTAGTTTAGCCTTAGAATTATACTGTCAAAAGAATCCTGTGGTTGGTCCCGCCCCCCCTTAAACAGTTTAAAGTCTGGTTTATTTGGTCTGCACCACAGTACAATTAAATGAATGTGATTATTAGGAGTTGGTTCATCGAGCTAAGCCATAGCCGACTTGAACACATGGAGGACGAAGAAGAAGAAGAAGAAGAAGAAGAAGAAGGTCCAACTAGTTAACAGAAATTTGGACAGTTGGACCTCAAACGGTAGAAAAGTGGATGGAAATATGACATTTCTGTTTGTTTCATGTATTATTGTGAGGAAGTATTAATCGACCTGCGGCCAGATATTTTTAGGAAACCAGATATGTGGTTGCAATGAAAAACTGATATGAACCATTGTGCTATCAGTAACTCAAAGCAAATAACTCTTTGACTGCTTTCATTATTGGTGTAACTCATATTCCAAACCTACTTACAGTGCTAAGCCTATTCATCTATCTCTGTCAATCACACTATAGCCTATGCATTAGCACACAGTGTACTATTTAAACCTCTTTAAAGCTGCAATTATTTGCTTTTAAAAACAACAACACATGTGTTAAAGCCAGTACACAAACTAAACAATTCTCTTCATGCACTGTAATGTTCACCAGGTCTTTGCGGAGGGTTGTATTATTAGAGTATGAAAATGCACAACAGAAAATATAACATCAAAATAGCAATTTTATACTTAAATTAATCATTTTTCTTTGTATCACACTGGCGATGTGTTCAATTTGCTGTTTTTGTGTTTTCTCTCTCTCTCACACACACTAGGTAGGAGCCCTCAGCAGCAGAAGCAGGAGTGGTGAACAGTTAATAGTGGCACTGCAATAACAATAAAATGTCATCAATCTGTGGGCGCCTCCTGCCTCTGTCACACCAAGTTTGTACAGAGTAATGACATTAGGCCCGGAGTAGCTGGCACGCTGCTCTCTTAAAGGCACCGCACCTCCCAAACAAACAATCATACACCTAGAGAGAGAAATGTGGGGGTCGAAATTAGGAGGAAAAGGATGGAGGAAAAGAGAGGAAATACCAAGTATACTATTATAAAGTAATAGAGGAAATACTAGTTTTTGCGGCAGCCATTTAGAATTTGCGTTGTCAGCTATCAGATTCTTAAATACTAAATATATTATTTTCAGAGGAATATGTAGTCGATGTTTCTCTCACTATTGTTAGCCAATGAGGGGAAAAAAGCTAAAACAAAACAAATCAAAAAATCAAAACATTGACATGTTTCATCAATGTTATTTATGGATAATCAGACCAAGAAATAAACATATCCAAAGGATAACATGAGTGAAACACTTATTTCCAACATGGTCCCAAGATAGAAGTCAAAGTAAAACACAAAGAAGCGCAAGACATGTATCATAAGAAAACACTAAACAATCCTGAAATCCAAAAGCATATCACCACAATTTAAGAAAAATACAAAATAACTCCCATAACAAAAGACAAGGACGGCTAAATGTCACTATATATCTGTTCCAAAGATAAGTCCTAACCTGACTTCAATAAACCCCTCTTGAATTTAAAGACATGATGTGTACCACAATATAACTTCCTGCTCCATTACTCTGCATACTAATGTAATTATAGCTAACCATAAACTGGTAAACTATAGTACGTATGATTAGCAGTTTACGTAGCTAACACTCTGTTCTGCTCACAATACATACCTGCCAAACCTTTCTTGGTATGTTTTGTCATCGTTGTTATGCTTTCCACTCAGGGTTTCCCGTTTGTTGGTTTTTAATATTGCGAAAAACACTTCACACATCTACATGAAAAAGATGCAAACACGGAATAATTGTATACAAATTCAATGAAGTGGATGCAAACCGACACTAATTCGCTCTAGGATACACAAAATGGGGCTTAGCAGTGTAACCGGTAATTGCTGTATTGAAGAAGACTTGAAACTTGCAATGGAGCCCATAAACTCATTTGAAAAATGTTTACGAAGGTAATAAATCAAGTGATGAGTAGAGTCATTTTCTCATAGACTTCTGTACAATCGACTTCTTTTTGCAACCAGTGGATTCGCCTCCTACTGGCCATTAGAGAAAATGCAGGTTTAAAGAACTTCACTTCTTAGGCTACGTCAGGCTATGTCAACTTCTTTTATACAGTCTATGATCGGACAGTTTCCCTCATAGTTTGTATGGCAACAGTTACAAAGCTGTTTACATATTGTGAAAAATGTTAATGTGTGTTATCATTCAGTGGATGTTACAGTAAGTGGGGACTTGTTTTCACTGCTGTTGTGATTGTATTAGATGCACTGCACTGCTAATACCCAACCGGACTGGAAATTACATTGATACTGAACACTAGAGATGCTACTCATTTTTTTGCATGTGGCTGTTCAATTTCAATAATTCAGTGCAATAATTTAAACAAGGAAATAACTGATTATACATACTAGGTATTGACAATATCAGTAAACAGAGCAGTCTTCTAGAGCGCAGGTCCGGTCAAACCATACAATATAATTGATAACGACATGTTTGTTTACTTGCAGGTGTGTGTGTGTGTGTTTTTGTGCAAACGCCTGTTTTACACATGTATAGGTGTTATTGCGTGTGTCTGTGTCTGTGTCTGTGTGTGTACATGCTTTTGCACTGGTGTGTCTGTGTTTATGAGTGCCAAAATGCTCTCATTGCGGTGTGTTGACTTGCATCCATCTGCATGCCCGCTGGTGACACATCAGCCAAGAGCCTCCATCAGTGACACACACACTCAGGGGATGGGGGCTGGAGGGGGGCAGAGCGTGAGAGAGAGACAAAAGTGTGTGCATGTGTGTGTTAGTGTAAGAGAAGGAGGGAGGGAGGAATGAGAGAGAGGGGAGGGTCTGGCCAGGCTGCATTAACCCTGCGATGCCTGAGGCCAAGCCATGCCACTGATCCTGTTTCTAATTCACCCCTGCTGGCACTGCTAATGCCAGCCACTACCAGTTACCACACAATCTGCTCAGGGGACTGCCCAGCCCTGCTCAGCCCCACACCCACATATACAATAATGTGGGCTGGGCTATGCATAACGATTACCATCCTGCTCAGACCTTGTATCTCTACACACTGAGAGGAAAAAAGTAGGATATATACTGAATGTTCAGAATAAAATGTTCTTGCTTAAAGCTATCACAACTCTGATTCATCTAGTTTTTATCTCAAGCTTAATCTTATTTTGTAGTGTCTTCCAGCTTTACATCATCATTTGCTTTAATAAAAGCAATAAGCGTTCCTCTTATTTTGTATTACATTTTTACAGCATGGATCATTCCACAAACGTGGGTTTTCTCAGAGCTTTATAAATGTATCTCAGACATGGTTACAAAATGAGTGCAGCAATGGCAATCCTAAAAACAAAATGTAATCCAAACATTGTACCTAATGGATTTGTTTGGCTACACGTGTTTGATTGTGTATACTGCAGTTATTTGTGTCGCGCTGTATCATGTCCTATTTTATAATTTGCTTTCACCTTGTCTTCATTTGCACCTATTACCCCTCGTCTGAGCCATCACCAACCTGCCTGTTAGCAACCGTTCATATATCTCTCCATTTTCCTCCCTCCCCTGCTGCTTCTCACTTGCTCGCCCTCAGTCTGTTTTGAGGCTGAACAAACACAATGACCTTAAAAAAGATTTAATAATGATGAGATCTGATTGCTATTGTAAAGAAAAAGGAAAATGGCTGGTAAGGTTAAAAGTTGTTGTTTTTTCTTCCTCCTCCTGCACCACAGTCTACAGAGACAAATGGCTCTGTTTAAACCTGATGTGAAGACACATGTTTTAGAGAGAGGACTGTCTTCAGTCATCATCTCCTAAAATGCTTCCTGCAGGGGTCAAGTGATCGTGACCAGTAACACATGCAGCCACGTCTCAGTGGGAATTGCACATGCTACTTAGGACTCAAGGGATCCTTTTCAACCCACTGACTGAATCTCTCTGAAGCTGATGTTCATTGGGACAGTGCTACTGCTTTACTTCATCACCTTCGTGTTCTCTTCATCCATCCAGACTTCATGCTCCAGATCAGCAGCTGCCTTATGGCCATGTCCCTGAAAGTGACCTATGAGAGGCAAGCTGTCCTTCATTTGTTGGTCCAGTGTGTATTGTTCACTAGAATGCACATGCCTTTTCCAAGGCAGGTTTATATACCAAATAAAGCAGCATGAGTGAGAGGTCACATGTGAAACCCACAGCCAGGCGCATGTATAGAATGTTCAAGAGACATGATCATGTCAGGGCTCATGGGCACTGGCTCTGGGTGAGCAAAGTCACAGCAAGTTGTGCGTGCATCAGGCTCTGTGCAAAGGAATAAACCTGTTTACACCAAAGTAAAGCCCCTTTTGAGACACGGAGCCCTTTTAATCTCATGTTGAGCACTTCAATGTAAAAGTTATGACGGCAGTGTTACTAGGGTGGACCTGGTAACATTTTCCGTAAAACCTTAACATGTCTCAGGTGATGACTGTAGAAGTGAGTCTATTATTTGACAATGAAATGTTTTCATATTTGGTTGACTCAGGGCCAGCTCACCAAGGGACAGCTCACCAAGGGACCTCGTAAAGCGGCCCATAAGATGAAATGCTCATTTAAAATATTATTGGTGTGTTTTGTAAGACAGAAAACCTAAAATAAACAGACTTTGTATCATGCAGTCAACTTCCTGTACCGTCCTATTCTGGAGGCACTGTAGTGTTCTTATAGTGTTTTCAGACACAAAGAGCAACCCGTCCACCTCCCACCAGTGGGCCTGTCCCGTCCCAGGCCGCTGGTCTTCTGCTGTCAGCTGGGGGGGCAAAAGATGGAGGTGGAGCACCACAGACAAAATGTATGGTAGGCTAAAGCTAGCTAGGTATATTTGCATCAAGCTAGAATGCAGACTTTTCCTCATCACACCTTGACTAAATCAGGAAACGCACGCATATTTTTCCTCTTTTGTTGTCTGATTTGTTGATTTGTCATTAGTAGCAATTATAATGTAATATAAATAATGAAGACCTATGTCAATAAATTAAATTAAAATGGCATCCTTTGTAAACTATTGCATTACTTGCAGGTAATGTTGCCTTATATAACAAGTAGCTTTAATAATCAAATATGTGCTAGTGCTAGCTTTAGATGTAATAAATTGTATACAGGTATTTTCTACTGATTTCCTTCTAATACAGATCTTTATGATCTTTCCAGTGTCGGCTGGCTGTAATTTGATATTTACCTGGAAGCCATTTGGTGGTTTTGTAAAATGATATATTGTCAATATTGAGTGTTGCACAGTAGAGTTCAAAGAGACGGAGCAGACAGAGCTTTTTATATACGGTTATACTTTTATATACTATCTCAATTAAAGTATGTTTGTCTCTACATCTTATGTTAAAATCTGAAGTAGTTATGAACAAGACGTGCATTGTTAACATCACTATTAAATTAGACATAATTGGACTCACTCTGATGAGTTAAATCTTAATTTAATTGAAGTGTAACAGTGGTTACTTCATGTCCAGGGGACATGAAAAATGTTACATTTTCATTTTGTGTTTAAGAATGCAGGCCAAAACCACAAGATGCCCAAGTTAATGACTCTTCAAAAGAAGAAGATGGAGATGAAAAGGAATGAGACAGAAAGGCTCTTTACAGTCAAACAGAGGAGAACTATTGAGACAGGAAGGGACCATTCAGAGAGAAAGTGAACATTTGCAGACAGAAATGGAGGAAGAGGCTATATAACATTTTATTCAGGATAAGGAGCTTCAGTTTACATCCAGTGTCCAAAATCATAACATCATTACACTTTCAAATTTAACTGGACAAAAAACAGAAATGGCGTTGTTTTCAGGCACACTGGTAAGAACATCACCCTTGGTTAGAATATTCTCCCAAGAATGATTGTTGATCGACGACCACTGCAGTGGTGAGTCACACATTTATCATGTGTCACCATGTGTGTTTAGCATGATAAGGTGGAAATAGAGATTGCCTTTGAAAAGACTGACCGTGACATGCAAACTGCCAAAGACAGAGAAAGGCAAAAAAAACGGAGAGATTATGTCTCGTTTATTTGACATAATGTTGTCCTTAGCAAAACAAGGGATGAAAGCCTCTCAAGTTCAAACTGGTGGAATTACTTAGCCAATATGACAGTGTCCTCAAGTTTCATCCGGATACAATCAAGGAAAAGCAAGCCTCACACAAAAAACAGGTGTCTCTTCTTTCCAGCAGCACTCAAAATGAATTGATAAAAGCTTTAACTACTTATGTGAAACGGGTCATACAGAAAGAAGTATGCTTGGCTTCATCCATCCTGTCTAAAATACAGTGAAAAACACAAGAGATTGAAAACAAAGTGATCGGAAAATAGAAAACGTCCGTGGCCAGGGTTATGATGGGGCAGCTAACATTAGTGGGCCTTACAAAGGTCCTTAGTCAAAATGAAAAAGCACTAAATGTCCATTGCCAGGCACATTGCTTGAATCTTGTTTTAGTAGAAAATGTAAAGTCAATTGTGTACTTTTTATTTAATTGAAAAACTACATCTTCATTGCTAACGCTCCAAAACACAATGCAGCATTTTTTGAAAACACAGCAAGCCACAAATCCAGGTCATCGCATCCTTAAGCTACAGAAATTCTCAGGCAATCAATGAAGGTGTTGGGAAATGGCCCTCAAAACAAAAAGTTCCTCTCTGCTGTGAATGCTCTCCATTAAAGCTGAGAAAGTAGACATTGAGGTCTCTGTGCATGCAACATACCGAAAAGTGAAAGCTAAGTTAATTCAGGAACCTTAAAGACACTCTAAAAGAAAAGTGTAGACTGAACAAATCCTTTTGTCACCGCTTGACCAATCCATCAAGGTGGAAATACTGAGATACTCAAAGATTTGAACAGGAGGAGAACAAGCTACAGACCAAACTCAGCGTATTCCACTCCAATATATATTCACAAATGAGGAAGTTGGAAATTGGGAATTGTCAAAATCCATGGGGTTTCCAACACTCTTTAAGAGCCTGAAAACCTATTGTAATAATGTAAAATGATGAAACTGATTGATGTATTGTTGCATTCCCTATTGCACTACAAGCACATACATATGCCCATGCTATGTACATGGGAGCTCAGTAATAACTGTTAAAAAAGCTTCACATATATGACTCAAATCACAATCAATATGAACTCATGCTTATATGCAAACAGAACATACTGTAGTAAAGACTTTCGTAAATGTGTAATTAGCACTATAACAACCAGAATAGTGGTAGCCATGGTCATAATCTCTGTGATTATTGTTGAGCAACACTTGATACTCAACCAGCTCTCCAGGTGCATTGAGAGGTTTTCAACCGAGCAAGACATTACAAAGTACAAGTTTAGGGAATTGCCATGAGAGCTTTCTTTGAATCTTCCCTTTAATATCTCAGGTATGGATTATTATTTTTGCTGTGCCAATTGTACACTTCTGAGGGAGGGGGTCAGACGGTTGTTCAACCGTCATTTCCTTGACTAAAGAGTGTGTGTTTCCCTGAAACTGTCTAGTGTTCTCTGCATTTTCCGGAGATCATCTGAGGTGCCAGAGCGAAGTGTATCGAAGTGAAGATACAGGAAAGTAAGTAGGTGTCAAGAGAAAGACAGCAGGTGATAGGTGCCTGAGAGAGACACTGCAGAGTGTTTGGGCACCCTGCTACAGTAGTATGAAGGTCTCAATCTGTAGTGCAAACTGAAGCAAGGAATCCAGTGTTTCTATACCTTGTTCATGAACACATGGCTCCATTCCAGCAATGAGGCATCAGAATTTTTTCAGAATCTTCAGTATTTTGTCCATATGTAGGAAAAGCTTCCTCCACTAGTCGGCTGTTTTCAGCAGCAAAGACTAGAAATGTGTGCATTGACATAACCTTGTAATTATAAGAAACAGCTTCACTGTAAGTTTGTTTTGTTTCTTTTTTCTTTTAGTGGCCACCTTTTATACTGGCACAGCTCTTAAAATTGTATTGCATAGTTCAGAATGGGTTTATGCAATTTAACAGTCTTAGCTTTGGTAAACTAGGCCCGCTTTGAGGTTGTAGCATCCAGAGTAACGTGAACTTTACTATGCAATGGTCCCATGCAGACAAGTTCACAAACACTCCAACAGGAGGCATTCAAATCCAAATGTCCACTTTGCCAGTCTCTGCTACTCAAATACTGTGGATAAAATATCCAACAGAGCCCGTTTTCAGTCCAACAGTAGACTACACCAAACAAGTAGCTAGCTTAGCGTTAGCTTGTAGCAGGAACAGGCTACGGATAGGAGAGAAAGGTGCCGCTGAAGCACAGGACACAAAATAAGGTCATCTTCAAACTAAATCTTCACAAAAATAAATCTCATCTTAAGACTGCATTTTTAACTCATCACTTCTTTCTCACTCTCTGCTTCCTCTCACAAACCAGGTGCCAAAGATCACGAGAACATTGTGACTGTGAATGAAGCCGTAAGGAACATTAATGTGTCTGAATCTGGACATAAAACCATCAACAGAGATTAACAGAAAGATGGAGCCAGCAATGTTGCATATTCGATGTCTGAAAACCTTTGTAGTTGTAGTTGTATGAACACAGACGGGGTGCTCAAACTTTACTCTGACCTGTTACTCCATGCTGAATTTCAGTGAATGCAGTGGTTGGTAAACGGCCCCTTTTTACGGGACTCATATTAACAGGGTTATTCCGCGTTGGCTGGCTGAGCGTACATTATGCAAATGTTCCGTGCCTGGTATGAGGATGAAGGTTAAACCCATAGATCCCTGTTACAGGGCTCTGTCTGTGTTCATAGAACTAGAATTATAACACATACTCATTGTGTCCTCTACTTACTACCCTGCGTTTAGCAGTAGTATTGTAATTAGTAATTGCGTGCGACACTTTCAAGGGAATCAAAGTATATATTTAAGAGAGATTGAGAGTCGAATGGAAGTTCCTCGGGCACTGTTAAGGAAATAACATAATCCTTTATTTAATCAGGCATTTACACAAAAAATACACTTGGATTTATCCTTCAAGGAGTTAAAGGCAGGGTGATTTAATGATGACAAAATATTGAAATAAAAGGGTGACATTGAATATATTTAGACACTGTTGTTCAAAAGGGTTGGCAAGCATGTGATGCATATTTATCATTTATTAGAATCAGATCATCCATCGTTTACAATAGATTATCAGTGTGTTTTCTTGCCAGATTGGCTTGCAGAAAAAAAAAGCCAGACAGAGGCCAAAACTATCGGTATGTGCTGTTCGGACAAGACCATAGACTGTGTCAAATATGGACGTAGACTCTGTGACATCACCCATATGTTGGTCGGCTTCGGCCGTCGCCATTTTGGCGTATCGGCCTCACTCCCGGCTAACCTACAAATGGGCAAAGAGCTGAGGAGGGCCCAGGTGACGCAGCAGAGCAGACAGCTAGCGCCTAGCAAACTGTGACGGCACCTGTCACTCAAAGCGCTCGCGCCCATGATTATGCAGAACTTTAAGCCTTAATACAATTAAAAGGAGTGTGTTGTATACAAATTCACCCCCCGTACAGTTAGAGCTCTACAGCTAGAGACCAAAAACGTTTTTTATACCAGGCTGTAAACATGTTTATTTCTGCTGTAAAGTTGGGCATTTTAACTAAGGGGTCTTTGAGGATTGACTCGCTTTTGGAGCCAGCTTCAAGTGGCTATTCGAGGAACTGCAGTCACATTGCACTTCCGTGTTGGCTTCAATTTTCCGCACCAGAGGTTGCCGCTAGGACAGGACACGTGTGTCGCTCCCGGATTGAATTAAAGAACCGGCGAGAAAGGAGTCAAATTAGTATTTAAAACATTACAATTCAGAATTGATGTGGTTAACTCTTGATCGGCCTTTATAGAGACCATCGATAAAACTATTGAAAACAAATATGGGCAAATAACGTTGGGTGGCCGGTCAATCGGAGAACCCTTCATTTTAAAGTCTTTGTTGCTGGTGGCATAATTATTTTCTGAAGAATCAAGCAGAGCACACACTTCTCTCTGTGATCTTTAACAAGTAGGTTTTTAACAAAGGCCTTCTCAAAACTAATAGCCAGTGATTTCTTTACTGTGAACAGGCAGGCCGCAGGAGAGTACGATGCAAAGTCACTTTGTGTGTGTGTGTGTGTGTGTGTGTGAGTGTGTGTGTGTGTGTGTGTGTGTGTGTGTGTGTGTGTGTGTGTGTGTGTGTATATGTGTACTGTAGCTAAGAGCAAAGCTAAGCTCAGTAGCAAAGCCCCATGCCTACCTCATTTCACCATGTCAAGCAATGCACACACACATACAAACACATTCCCTTTCTTCGTGTAAGGAGGGTGGGGGGTATGTTGGTTGCCTTGGAAACACTTCAGTCCAGATAATTATTACTGTAACTGTCTCTGTACACCCTACCTATAATAGAAATGGATCATAAATTACAATCAGTGAGTGGCAGCCTTCTGTTGGGGCTGCCTGCTCGCTGCTGCCACCCATTGGGAAGCAGAGGAAGTGCAGGAGCCAACAGTTCGCTGTGTGGAGCTGCTGTTAACTCGTGTTGTGCAGCTTCACTCCTCTCATTTCACTGCCCACGCCTGAACTGACACAGAAAAAAACAACTACTTTTTTTGTTTTGTTTTCCCTATTTTTAGTAGATCATTTCACTGTGAATGTCAAACCCAGATGACAATAACAATCATTTAAAAACATTAATGGCAGAATGGAAATATGGCATCATGCTGAATCTGTTTAAATATTTACAAAGGCCTATTCCCATGGCCCATTCCTAAGTAATCAAAAAACAATTAAATATTCTTCCCGGTTGAAAGTCGCTTTTTTGTTTGTTTGTTTTTAAAACAAAATAATTCAGTGCCTTATAAAGAAGTATTCTGGGGTTGAGTAGTAATTGCAAAGTGAGCGCCCTACTTTTTCTCTCCCCCTTTGTGAGAACTGGGAAGGAACAACCAAAAAATGAAAAAAATAACAAGGGGAAAAAGGAATAAACAAACAAAAAAGTAGATTAAAGTAGCATTAAGAATATAAACTAAAAGCCAAAGGAAATAAGATAATTGCCTAGCTGTGTATTTATCATGTCCTTTGTTTATCATATTGCGCAAAAATGATGAGTTTCGGGCCTTCAGTTTGATAGCTGTAGCATGCAGTTTTGTATGGTAGAAGACTTTTATTAGCGGAAAGCACTGACATTTTCTTTTACTCTCTTCCTCTGTCTCTCCCCCTTCGCATTTGAAACTTGAAGCTATTCATCACATTCATATCCTCATAACAGAAACCTGCCTTTACATTATCTGCTAAAAAGCTGATTTTAATTCAGCTTTTTCCTATGAAGTGTTTTCTGATAGGAGACGAGTCTGCAACAGAGGTCTTCACCACACCGCCAATTACTGGCAAGACGCAACCGCCTTAAATCAGCTCCCATTTATAAACACAACTTCAACCGCAGCGGTCAGATTACTGTAAAAACAGCAGGTTTAAAAGGCAACCTCGACAGAAATTCCGGTTTCATATCTGGTGTCAAGTCTGCTCACCTCTTCTGTTTTAAAATGAGATGCCACAGCGTTTTACTTCCTGCAGCCACACATGGATGAGCAGCAAAGTTTCAGGCTGTTCAAATGACCTCAGCATTATGATTGTAACTCTGCAGACAGCTTGGCAATAAAACCTTTTAATCATCAATTGTTTTTTTCTGCTGAAATCCCAGTCCATTTTCTTTTTCAAAGGACAGACGGTGTCACACACAGAGAGACAAACACACACATACACACCGATATAATCATACGCACCGAATCTCTTTCAAAATGAAGAAAAAGGAAACATCTTCTATCCAGTTACCGAACAACTTTAAATTACAGCATCTCACAACTTCATTTCAAAAGAGAAGACGTGGCTGCTTCAGGAGGGAGGACCTTTGAAAAGTTGATGGCACCTCATGTTAGCAGTTTACGGCCAGGGGTTTCTCTCATTGCACAACGCAAATCACAGGTGGGTTTCCTCATTAGGTGCTATTGACAGGCCACATAAAACAGAATCTATCGCTCCTCCAAAAGGCTCGGCAGCCACCATCTAGCGGGCCCTTTTGGTCTCCCCCCCATTCCACTCCCTCTCCTCCTCATCCCCTCGTCTCTCTTCTTTTCTCCGCCATGCATATTTTAGATCAGGCATGGATGTCAGGCGGTGCGTGGGAATTATTAATCTCAGGTTCTGTACTTGTGGTGAGCTGTTTAAGGATTCATACTAACAAAGGGCAGCGAAGTCACGCAACAGGGCTGACAAGGCCTGTCTTTCTATCTCCATACCTCCACCTGTCTTCTGCCTCTTCTTCCCCTACCGCACACACACACACACACACACACACACACACACACACACTCACACACTTTTTTGTATGTTACTCTCTCACTCCATGCCTCTGTCTCTCTCTCCGGCTGACCTTTGGAGCCGCTTAGGTTCACAAAACACCTCCAAACAGCTCCTCTCTAATGGCCCACTGCTCAAACAATCGGTAGAACGACCTGACGAAGATGATTGATCTCTGACAAGCGGCTCGATGCATTCCTATGAGTCATTAGATCAGCCTGGACGGAGAGAGAGAGAGAGAGGCCGAGAGATAGAAAGAGAGAGACCTATCGGAGAATTGGTACAGCTGTGTGTACAACCAGACCAGGCATTTATCTAATGTCAAGACGTGCAGACAACCTTTAGTCTGAGTTTGATGTTGGAGGAGCTTTGGAATGACAACAGCGTTCACATCCACACCGGCATGCACAAGCTCAGGCCTATGCACACACATACGCGCTTATTCTCACAAGAATTAAAGGCACTCGTGTATGTGCTCAAATGAAATGAGTCTCTAAGAAGAGAAAAGACATATGCATGAGCAGTCAGCACTAAAACAGTATCAGCTCAGCGCTGTGGAAAAGAGAAATGTCTTCTTTAAAGATCCTCTTGTTGTGTTGTCGCACTGGGAGATAAGGACGGATTAGGCTGAGAGACGCTCTGAGCTGAGACACGCAAACATGCTGTTGAACATGGAAGTGAAGCACCAGAAACTCTCTCCCCAACCAATCAACACACACACACACACACACACACACACACACACACACACACACACCACACACACAGACACACACACAGACACAGAACAGAGTGCTGGAGTAGAGAAGAAGCTCACTTTTAGATTGCTGAGCACCAAAAGGTGGGCCATGGGAAATGAAGTCCCAAATAATTCTGTAGATGCAGATGTGAAATACATTATTGTGTATTTAGAGTTTTATTTGGAAGCTTTGTCTGCTTACACACAATCAGCTGTGAGTGCGTAATGGACAGAGATGTGCAGGGCTGGCTTTAGTTGTGAATTGTTAAATGTTTGGAGCTATGTAAAGATCTTCTGGGAGGTACTTTTTTCCCTCTGTGAACCACTTTAAGCTGCATTTTATGTATGAAAGGTGCTTTATGAATAAAATGTATTATTACCTTTATTATTATTATTATTATTATTATTATTAGTATTGCATTTCAATTTTATAAGCATTCATCAAGGCAGTAAATCGAGGCCCATTGGTGAACATATCCTAAATTATCATTTAAAGCAGATTCAATAAACCTTGGACATAAAGGTCAATAATCAATAGACGGTAAAGGTTAAAATATTAATAGAATTCATTTTAAACAACTGCTGCACAGCGCTCTTCTTCATCTGTATTTGTCTTACAGAAAGACAACTATCAACAACATTTTCCACATTTTGAAGTTATCTACTGATTTAGATATATTGCCTTTAATTAATGGCAGTGGAGATTAGTGTACATAATGATATTAGGATGATAGTTAGCTCCTAATTTGTTTGCAGTTTCAGTGATTTTTGCAGGCCATCATATACAAATATTTAAATTTAAAATGTTTGCTGGTCAGTCGTTGGCGTAAATGTAATGAAGATAAAACTCACATGTATGATGATGTTATTTACACTTGTTTTACAAAAAAACAGAAAGTAGCATGTCTTTTACAGTATGTAGCCTTGAAGCTTGTAGCTTGAAGCTTGAAGCTTGTAGCTTGTAGCTTGTAGCTTGTAGCTTGTAGGTTGAATCTTGTAGCTTGAAGCTTGTAGCTTGTAGCTTGAAATGTGTAGCTTGTAGCTTGTAGCGTGAAGCGTGTAGCTTGTAGCTTGTAGCTTGTAGCTTGTAGCTTGTAGCTTGTAGCTTGAATGTAGGGGGAGTGCAATCAAATGCATTTATATAATAGAATAGAAATAAACTTTATTGTCCAGTTGAGGCAGGAAATGTATCTTTGGTTTTAGCCATAAAACATGTACAAAAGATAATAACTAAAAAAACATCAAATAATACAAAGATCTCCAAACAGTCTTTGCATTCATATCTGTGGTGTTCAGTCTACCCTCTTATATGTAGGTGTACTGTAATTGTTGACCACATTAATTGCATGTGGAATAAAAGAACCATTGTAAATATTTCCCTTTGCTTCGCTACAGAATATCCCTAATTGTACTTTCAGTCTACAGTCAATTACTACAGACAAGAGCCTTCACCAGACAGAGATATTAAAAACAAGGATGCTCTCTATTAGGCTGACGTACACTTTTTCTAAAACGTCAAGACTGATGCCAAACCCCTTCAGTCTCCTAGTTAAAAACAATGTCTGACTAGCTTTCTTACATATTAAATCAACATTGTTGCAAAACTCTTTGTCATCTTTGTGTGTTTCCAGATACTTAAAACAGGTAACAATTTCCACAGTTTGTTCACACAGTATAACCCTAACCCTGGGTCTGCTTGATTTAAAATAAGTACCATTGTCCAACATGGATTAGCAATGAGCTAGACTTACACCATTGTAATAATCAGAGACGTAATCATTTCTGTGGAAAAGACCCACTATAGGCACGTCATCAGCATATTGAAATTGCTGTTGTTGTGCAGTTATATTTACTAAATTGTTAAATAAAACATTGAAATAACAGCTGTAGTTAAATCATTCCGACACACCTTTTCTTTAATGCACTATTTGATCCAAATACTGGAGGTCCTGGCTCAAAAATATTATGTTCATTAGCTTGTATTACTCATATGATATGAATGAAAGATCAACTGGGAGAATGTGACTCCTGAAATTGACATGCAGCTAAATCAACAGCCAGGTTTAATTCTGGCCTGTCATGAACTTACTCATGAATTAACATTAATTAGCGACAGCTGATGGAATCTACCGGCACCGATGTTTGTCATTTTACCCAGTGAAAGGGACAGTCAGCACCGGCTCAAAAGGAGAAGCTGCGAATGTTTTGTACACGGCTCTTTGCTAATAATAATTAGCATCCGAGCTTGGCGAATCTGTGTATTTTGCCAACCCGGGTGTCAGAACAGACTCAATCACTTGTGCGACCAAATCATTTTTCACATTGCTTACAATCTAATTTCCACTTGCATATGCAGTGGAATGCTGCGCTGTAGAGGCTCATTGTCATACAGGAGAGCAGTGCCGAAACACTAACGGTCTGACATGGACGAAACACAGTGAAGGAAGGATCCGATTCTGAACTGCTTTATTTCAGACTGTACCGATCCAGTAAAATATTCCCCCATGGCTCCGATACAGATCCTGAGGGAGATCTCTACGTTGAACATAACGTTGAATAATCTTTTTTGGCAATAGGGTTGATGAAATCAGCGTCCTTAATGGTCCACACAATAGTGCAATATATAAAATTGTAGGACCAAAGCCAGTAATGTTAAAGTTGCCTTATTTTTTATAATAGGAATAAAGGCATAAATGATTTTTTCTCATACAATAATTGTTCTTTTGGACATCATATTTTACCTCCCTTTATTTTTATCCAGCTAACTCTAAATGAAGGAATCTGTGAGTAATTCTAAAAAGGTAGCTGGCATAAGAAGTGGACTTCAGATACAGATGTAATGCATCGGGTTCGTTCCAGCTGTCTTGAGTGCTTTGTATTAATATCAGACACAGTTCACATCTTTATGTGGTTCTGCTCCAGGCGTCATTAGACAGCAAGTGCATTTCACGAAACAGCAACAATGAAAAGAATTTCTATTGAGAAACGTGTGTGCGACACAGAGAAACATACATATGGACATGCACAGAATGTGTACACACACTTCCTGAGGCTCTAACTGTTGTTAAAGATAAGAAATATGAGAAGAGGAGAATAAGTGATAAAAGTAGGTGAAAGAGTGTAGACTATAATTCCCTCCATCTTTCCATTAGCGATCTCTAAAAGATGATCTGAAGGGACAGGGTGTGTCGTAGCTCTTGGTCCTGATCCAGCCACTTTCCCCTTCATCTTTTCTACAGATGACTATCATCATGACGCACACACTTTTTATCACATGGCCTCAGTGACATGAAACAAAAAGGGACAGCTGGGTACACCAAGAATGTACCGAAAATCAGAAATATGTCTGATCCAGGCCGAGTGAGTGATTAGTGGTGGGATGGAGGACGATGATAATGGTGTGTGTGTGTGTGTGTGTGTGTGTGTGTGTGTGTGTGTGTGTGTGTGTGTGTGTGCAAATAGGGATTAGAGTAAAACTGACATGCTGCCTATTTTATGCCCTTTTCTTAACTCCAGCCACTTGAGCTATTTCTCCAGTACCCCCCACTTTCATGTCCTAACCCCCTCCTCAACTGCAACGTCTCCATTTTCAAAGACAACATATTTATAGACCCACCATCACATACACACACACAACCGCACACCTCACACTTGGCCGACATGGGAGCAAAGCAAATCAGCTTCTGGTCGGAGGTCGGCCAATCGTGTTGAGGTTCATTTCCTGGTGGCTTGTGTTTCACCCTGGGTCTATGATATGTGCCCCTTCCAAACCACAACGGCTATAGTCGGCTAAACAATTATCCCAGACGACTTCCTGCTATCATCGCTGGATGGACGGACGGATGGATGGATGGATGGACGGATGGATGGATGGATGGATGGATGGATGGATAAATAAATAGATAGATAGATAGATAGATAGATAGATAGATAGATAGATAGATAGATAGATAGATAGATAGATAGATAGATAGATAGATAGATAGATAGATAGATAGATAGATAGATAGATGGGTAGATGATAGAGGACAGAAGGAAAGTTTCAAGGAGATAAGGCTCAAAAGAGCAGAAGGAGAAAGCAGCAGACAAAAGGGAAAGAAGGATAAATGAGGGTGAATAGAAAGAGTGAATAATGGAGCGAAGGAGAGAAAAATGAGGTGGAAAAAATGGAGGGGGAGGCCAGATTGAGAGGAGGAGTAGAGAGAGAAGGGGGGGTGTGGCTGGAAAGGGGATAAAGACAAGGTACGAAGAGGTAATGGAGAAAATGTGGAAAGAGAGGTCTGTTTGTATCTATCATTGTCTCTATCTGTATCAGATTAGGATTAAATTCACACTTCCTTGATGGTGTGTGTCTCTTCAAAAAGACAAGTGTACATTTAAGTAAATTATGTGATGGCACAGCAAATTTATTCTGTGCATCGTACAATATTTGGTTCTAGTTGCTTGGTGAAGTCTTGACTTCTCACAGGGCTAGATGATGAACTATTGTAGCTGGCGAGCTAACAGCCAACATGCATACAAGCTAGGAATAGTCTAGCGCCAAGCCTCCAGGAAGCGCGGCGGGCTTGTTAGGCCAATTAGGAATTTCAACTTTCGTCATGTGATGCCATTGTGCCCAAAAATACTTTTTCCCTTACACCTACATTGGGAAAGAGACATATCACATCATTTCTTTTAGGTTAATCAACTTCCCAGTATGAACACTGAAATAGCCCTTATTTAAATCATCAGGTCCTAAATGTTGTAAAATGCTCTAATAGCCGAATCCAGAGTTATTTTTATGCTGCCGTTCATGTTAATGAGCCTCAGCGGCTGGGGGAGGGGATCAAGGAAAACGCTAGTGCGCTGGTTCTATGAGCCTTAGATGCAGAAGATCCCGGTAATCTTATACTTGCCAATCAAGCAATTTTGGCTTCATGGGCCACTGAGCAGCTTGAACATGAGCCAAGCTCCAAGGCTCAATCCAGTTCTCTCTATACAGCATTGGCTAGCACGCGTTATTATGGATCCCAATGCATTTCTTAGCAAAACCCACCCTGCGTAGTATTCAAGATCGAGGATTGGCCAGGCGTCCATTCTCACTCAATGTAACGCTAACCCGATTTGTTCAGGTCTTATGTCCTGAAAAATGGGCCATCCTGACCCTAACCACTCAGGGTCAATGTCTAACCCCGATCAGCTACGCAGGCTGAGCGAAGAAATGCAGTGGCATTCATAATTACGCTGCTAGCATTACTCAGTCAATAGGTCCCATACCATGCTTCTTTTCATATTCAATGTAATAAGCCGGTTACTACCACTTTTTCTATTATCAGGATTTTAAATCCTTTCATAGAGGAGTTTTACTGAAGAGGAAGGAAATGCTCTCACTATAGAACTACAGAAGTAATAACAAACCGTTTGCAAAGTTGTTGCAAAGGTGAGCCGTCTCACAATGTCATATTGAAATGGCTTTTTTTCAGTCTGTGTTGGGAATACTCAATCAAATACTGTTTTTTTAATCAACTTCTTCAACTGGCTAGCTCTTAAAGCGGTCCTTTTTCAGAGGTGATTAAATAAAAGTTGCCAAAGGTCCACTATGCTAGGCTAGTGCTAGTGCGACACAGCTACAGTAAGCTATGATAGCTTCCTCCAGCTTTCTCAAACCTCAAAAAAAAAATCCGTTTTCTACCTGCTCAGCACGAAATTCCAGAAGGACAATTAGAGACTTGCATAGTGGAACCTTTGGCAGCTAAATATTTAGATATTTCCCTCAGGAGATGGTAGAGACCAAAACAGGTAAACAGGGAGAAAGGAGAGTTAAAATTGGACTTGGACATTCACCAGGTGAGCAGAGCAACAATTTCAAATGAATGATAATGTTGCTCTGTAACTACTATATGTATAAATCAGCAACTGTTTGCTAACAAGTTCCCCATTACAACTTAAAAGGTGATGATATTTAGATGTTGTGTTCACAACTTGCCCCCAAGTGACCATCAAAAGGTTAAGGTTAGAATTAGGTTTAGAATAGGGTATGGATTTAATTGTGATGGTTAAGGTTAGGGTTGGAGGCTAGGGAATGCATGCATATGTCAATGAAGGTCCTCACACGTATAGAAAGAGAAATGTGTGTGTATGCATTTGTGTGTGCTCGCAAAGTGAGGGGTTGGTGAAAAGGGGTGGCCCCTCAACCTTCAACACACAAACCCAAAATTACACACACACATACACACACACACACACACTCACAGACATACACACACACACACACACACACACACACACACACACATATACTCACAATCCACCTCCATCTACCACAACCACAAACCATTCCAGTGCCAAGGCAGCACAGATGCAAACTCCCCCCTGACCGGGCGACTGCCAAGGCGCCGCTTCCGAAGCCTCTCCACCAGCTGGAGACTCTCTGATGAGGCCAACACATCCATTTCCCTGGTAACCGACGAGCCCAGACACACACACACAGGGACGCACTTGCATTTAAACATGTATATGCACCCATGTGAATATGTATATGCCACACACGCACGCTGTCCCGTCAACGCCCAAACCCCCTCCCTTCCGTTCAAAACCCTCCTATCCCTCCTCCTTGCCCTGTTTGCTGCCAGGTCTATTATCACAGGGATGCGTTGCAGGGCCACAACACAACAGCTAGACACATTTACACCCAGTTACCAGACATATGCAGAGAACAGCCCACTGTTCTGATTAGCAGGACCAAAGATCCTATCTCTGTTGTTGCGTGAGAGCCTTCAAAAAGTCAGATTTAATTTGAGACATATTTACATTATTCAAGATTCTAATATATAAAATATGTCAAATCAACATGGGCAATTTGTTTAAGATGAGACAAGATGCCAGTGTTAAGATCATAGTTTATTCACTAAACAAGGTGTAAAATATGACTCATAAACCATCGGAATACATTTAATATACCAACACATTTGGTGTATTAAATGTAGTTGTTTCAGTAAAGCTCCATCGTACCCCAATATATTGCAAGCTAAGTGTGCCACATCCCGTCGGTTTTTAATCAACGTTTTTCTCGACATTACGCCATTCCAGACCCATTGAACGCTGTTAATTCAATGTCTTAATCTGTATGTCACCTGCTGTTTCTTAAGCAAATTATATGTTTCTTTCTTCCCTCCTGTAGCCTCATCAGAACAAGCTTCAGAGTCTTCTTCGCACAGCTGCATACCATGTCCTAACGAGCTTATGCAACTTATACTCCAGTTTATTCAAGTATAATAACTATGATGAGTAGCATAATAGGTAGCCTACTACTGCTTATAAGTACTTTTAATACAATTAACAATATTTATATATTTATATACTATAACACTATATGTTTTTGATAGCAAGAGAAGAACAAGCATGCACATGATTCGTGTATATTTCTCAACTTTGGGTGGAGCTGCCCTATGGACATCTCTTAACAATACAACCATGAATTTTGCAAAAGAAATTACAAACAGAATGCAAAGTTTGTCTACATGTGTCTTGGAATAAGCTATCCTTTTCACAGTAACAAGACTTATTAAGATGTATTGTCAAGACAAGTGGCGATTAAGAACTGACGGGATGTGGCACACTGTGTTTGCAATCCAATTGTGGGTATCCGTGTACACTGGGTGCAACAACATATTTAATTTAAATAGGCTACTTTAATGAGGTTTAGCTTTAAAAGGTTTAGCCCTCAAATGAAACAAAATAAACAATAATTCAGTTCTGACATAATTTCTTCATTTGGATCTATGACTAAATTAGAATTTATTTTCACTATTTTACTTGACCTGAAAGCTAATTGCAGTTAACAGTTAACAGCAAATAAGATAATAGCAAGTAGTGGGGTTAGGAGAGTATAAGAGTATACGAGGATGTCCTGTCCTTTCCTGGAAACATATACTGTCTTGTCTTTTTTCAGAATTCATGATTTTTGTGTCTTTAATTCATTTTTACATATCCACTATTAAAATGTAGGTATGTTTCCAGTGAGCTTATTCCCTGTGTTAAACAGTTATCATTTTATAACTGTGAGGGAAATGTTGAAAAGAAAATTGAAAAAGTGTGTAATTGTCTTGTTTTGCATCTGTGCACATATTTCTTTACACCTAAAAACACCTCTGGGTATACTGGGGGAAGATGCCCTAAAGGGGGGATTTTGACCTAAACCACTAGAGGATATCTTGTCCCAGATGTGAATGTGGTTCCTCACACTAATTTGATCATTGGAAAACCAAAATGCTTTCTCAAAATACACAGAAAATGAAAATCTGTTGAATAATTGTAAAGAAAATCAAATAAGATGGACATTTACAAATGACAGAAGGAAAGATGGAAAAGAAGAAAGAGAGGACAGGAAAGGGGAACGGTGTTCATGAACGAGAGGGGAGGAGGCTGCTAAGTATATAATCTCGAGGTCAGACCAACAGAACCTGTTTCTGTGGTCCGATAACGAATGGCAAGAAATAACATGGCGTTGCATGGCATGGAATGGCACAGAATGAGACGCAAGGAAGGAGAGAAGGAACGTGGCTGCTGGAAGGGGATCAGTGGCTGAGCTCTAACCTTGGGGCTCTTTGTGTTGGAAAAGGAGAGGGCCCTTAGCCTCCTCTGTCGCGTTTACACACAAAGAGCCAAAGGGGGTCTGAGGCTTCTACCACCCCACTCAGCCCGACTCCACTCGCCGTCTGAGAGACAAGGAAGGTTCAGCGATGTTCATGTCGACAGAGCCCTGTGAAAGCCTTTTGATGTCCCTCTTCTTTTTGAGGGGAGCGCAGAAAGGCTGGAGGACTTTTGGATGTGGTGCCAAGAACAACAAGCGAGGAGGCAGCTGTGTGCAAGAGGAGGCGGATCGGCCCAGGAATCAAAGATGGATGGCGAAGAAAGAAAAATAGCATATCAAAGCAGGGGTCCCACAAAATTGGAGTTAGTCTGTGTCTTTAAATGAATTGCCTTGGGTGGAGGCCACAGAAAGAACATACACACAAGCAAAACGTCTGCCATCAGCAGAACTGTTATCAAAACTTTCACTTAATTAATGAATTTTGCAGCAGGAAGAAAGACCAATTTTGACTTCAGGAGAAGTCCACCACTGTTATGCATAATGAGCAGTCATTAAATTACTCGTAGTAATACTCCACATAGACTTGTCACCCAGGTCTTCAGTTCCCCTCAGCTCTACGAGTGTTTAAGCATCTTTCAGCTTTTTGTTTTGGTTTTACTGATATCCTTATCTGCTGGATGTGTACATTGGCAACTGTTTGCCTACACATTAGCATTATCAACTCTATAAGGTTATCTGTAAATGTTGTGTTTATAGCTTGTTTCCACAAGTGGCCAAAATAAATCAGGTTTGAAAGAGTAAAACTCAGACCTAGTCCACGTGTATACGGGTATTTTTGTTATCGGTGTTTTTCCCTTCTTCGTTCTCAAAAGAAATCTCCACTCAGATGAAAATGAAAAATGCAATTGAAGTGCTGGGCAGGTTGGGCCATTCATATTTAGTCATGAGAGTTTGGATGTAGCAGTAAGTGACCTCCGTGGTTCATTCTGCCACCACTGTTCCTTAATATAGTGGATATAGTGATATATAATGATTAACTGTACATTAATGTGTAAACATGTAAGAATTCCTGTTAGCAAGTTATTTGGCTGCGTCTGACGTTCATGGATGTATAAATGCCACCGTTACACAACATGTCGCCTCATCAGTGACGCCTCACAAAGGAGATAACGGAGCACACTCTGATGTAACAAGCCAAAAACAACAGTGACGCTGAATATCTTCCTCAGGTCGGAGTTTTTCAAAAGCTCTGTTTTAAGTGACCTAAAAAGACGCTTCAGCCAAAACGCATTGAAAAATCGAAGTTAAGAAAAATACTCGCGTACGTGTGGACTAGGCCTCAGTGTGAAAAAACTGTTTTAAAATGTCTTCTGTGATTCTGGGTGAGATTTCTCAAGTCTGGGAAAATAACGCTAATTATGTCATTATGGACTTTGGTTTGGAGACTACATATTTGTGTGTGTGTTATAAACCGCAGGGTGTGGATTTTAAAGAAGTGGACATTTCCCAGAGGCAGGGTTGACATGAAAATATACTATTAGTTCCATTAAAGAACATATAGAACGTAATGGTAGTGGAGCTTTGTTAGATTGCCCATTTAAAGACAACAATCAAACAAGTGCTGCTCTGTGAGCAGTTTCTAAGCCTAAATCAGAAAAGGATCAGTCAATGCCGTATGTTATTTAGATTGAATGTTTGGCATCATGTGTCCATTAGCTGATTAACCGATGAAAGAAAATCTTTCAAAAATAGTTTTAACAACAGAATCAGCATTATCATCGTAAATATGATGACTTTAGGATATCACTTTACTAACTTGATGGGCTTTTGTCATTATTTATTCATAATATATGGTGTATTATTTCATGGACTAAACAATTAAGTGAAATATGAAGTTTAAAGATGAATTGAAAGATGAATCAGTAATGAAAATAATCACTACCCAGCTCTGTATATATTTGTGTCATATCATTCTTTGATTATGATAAGTATAATGCACTCACAATGTTGCTTATGAAGTTCCTTAGAGGCAATACTTCAAGCACCGTGTGCAAAGCCAGTATCCACAGTCTCTCTCCTGATCTGCACAGTTAAGTGATCATGAAGTGAACTTTATGCTACAAATACACCGTTTTTCAATGTTCCACACTCCATTACAGCTGGTGGGAAACAGCCTCTTAAGAGATATCCAGACATTTCCCGAGGCTTTGTGCCCCTAGGGCCTCCCCTCGATTCGCCCTTAGCAGGAAGAAATCAGCAGCTAAAGCAACAGCATCTCCTTTCCCTGCGGCTATTCCAACCATACACATGTACTGCTAATGCCTGGAAATCACATTTCCCATCACTTTACCACCATCCCTTCTTAAAAGCATGGCTTTTTACCACCAGTTTAAGAGAATTAAAGAGATAAAAAGGATAACCCAGGAGAAAAATGTTTTGTCAAGACTTCTTTTTTAAAGGAAGCGTCCTAGAGAAAAGAGATTCAATTGTTACAATCCTGAAAAACATGGAGAAATCATCCCGAAAGTGATGGGGTAGTGTTACGTCTACTACGTCTCTCAACCTCAGAATAGCAGAATAAGAACACTTTGCAGATCACAGCTATTACATCTTAAATTCAACAATTTACACATACAGTTTAGTGATTTTAGAAAACTTTCAACTTATCACACAATCCTTCACTTCTGTATACCCATATGTGTGGTGTTTCTTTTACTGGAAGGGTGAGGAATGACTGACAGACTAGCTGAGTGAGTGACTGAGAGAATATGTTAGGTCTGCTCTACAGAAGCAGAGTGAGTGACATCCTAACTGTGTTGTATGATCTTATGTCTACCTTGTCTCTCATGCTGTGTTGTTGTTCTCTTCTCTTTCTATCTGTTGCTTTGTCCATATGTGTTTTTCAATTCTTCTTCTATTCTATATTTATGTTTCTTTCTTGTTTCTATGTTTTAAAATACCTGCTTTTACTTTCATTTTCCCTTACAAATGTTATGTTGTGCACGAATACACCGAAGCAAATTCCTTGCCTCGGCAATAAACCGGATTCCGATTGTCATTATGTTTAACTATTTAAAATTAAAAGGGAAAATTAAAACATACAATGATTCAACTGCTTATTCAGTCATAGATTATTTTATTTCTTTTTTAACAAATAATTAATTAACAAATATTCCACTGGATTCCAAATCAGTTTAACATGTTTCAGGATATTTGCCCGGGTCAACACCAAGAAGAAATAATAAAGTAAACCACAGCACCAGGCTGCTGTCAATCAAATATGATGGAACCACATCCACATAGTCCTGATGAAGAGTTAAACTCGTGGGTTTCTTTTTTTGTTTGTTTTTGCAAATTTCAAATGTAGTTGTTGCTAATTAGGTTGATTGTTCAATCATAACTGTTTTCAGGGGCTTTAAAAAACGTTACTTGCATTAGAAAAATATTAAATCACAGAATCTTTCAATTGCTAATAATTCATAAAGAGTCCATAAATATTACTATTTTATAGAAAGTCTGCCTGTGGCGACATCTCCTTTCACAGGAAATGATGAACACAATTTATGTATTATCTTTGTTTTTTGAGTCGGGAGCGAACATGAATGTGCTTTACTAAAATTGGGCTACACTTCTGGGGCGTCAAGGCCTTTACACGCCAGGAGCATGACAAAGAAGCTACACGAAAATGCGTCGATGCAAATTTGCGACGGTTGCAAAACTGTTTCAATAAATGGTTTGAATAGATTTTTCAACTACTGGGATCTTATTGACCTGCAGAGCAGCATCTGGCATTCTGTGTAAGGTAAATAGTCATAGAGTCTAAACTGCTGTGAGCTATATTGAGTACATTTGAGTTCCCTCTGGTAAACAGTTACGCAGTGTATTTTATTGTAAAAGGTAAGAACGAAAGGAATGGATCTGGTTTGCACTGCCTTTGTCAAGGTTGAAAAGGATGATAAAGTTTTCCGTTGTGTGTTGTTGTTTTATAATCCTCGTTTTGAATATATCCGTTCCGCACAACGTGATTGGCTGATGCCTTTTTGTTGCGCTGCGAAAGCTCAGAAAATCGTCCTTGTCAGGAAACGTCACTTTTTTGCCCAATAATAAGGTTCTGTGTGAAAGTACTAATGACAAAAACAACAGTGTAAAAAATATATTTACGTGCAAATTAATCGCACAAAGAAAACAGAAGGTGTCAAGGTAATTGCGTTGAGAGGTTGAAGGTGTAAAAGTTTGAAAGATGATTCTGAATATGCAATATTTCAGTCGGTAGTGAAAGAGGTGTGGAAAGAGGATCCAGATTGTTCTGGGAGTGGGGGGGGGGTAGATGAAGGAAGACTTGTTGACGAGGGGATAAAAAGGGAAAGGATGAAAGTAGGAGGCAGCAGAGGAGAGGGGACAGGGCATCCCCCCTACAGCCACGTGTTATGATCAGCTGTCAAATACTCACCTCCCCGTCTCGTTTCCGCTGATCTAAACTGCCTTCTGTTTTACTTAGCTGTCGTCTGTTTCCCTCACCTTTCTTTGATGTTTACTCTCACCTCCTCTACACTTGCTCTGTTCTCTGCTCTTGTTACACTGACTTCACAACTCCTTGTCTGAGATCAGTTCATCGCTTCACAAATGAAAACCTTTGAGTTGTAGTGGCAGGGCAATGTTGTTGCTGGTGCTCGGTAGAGTTTCATTTACAGAGATATTCTTTTGTGATTCAGTAAGTGAGCTAAAAGTATTTAACCAGATATTAAAATTGATGCCGTCACACTTTTGTGCGTCTGGCACAACACAAATGCAATGAATTGTAGCTTTGCTTGGATGCGAAATACAGAAAGCTGTCACAATCCCAACATGTTGTGGCGTTAACATTTACTTTCAGCAGTTTCTCCACTCACTCGTAACATAAGTAACTCCTGACTGATTTACAAGTCAGGAGAATTGGCCAACAAAAAAAACTGCTTTAGCACTTTTTGTGCTTACAAAGCCTGATGAAGAATAGAACGGAGAGAGTATACAAAAGTGATAATGAGTCCCCTTTTTAGTGATGAGAAACTCATTTGAAACTGCCCAGATTTCTCCTACAAAGAGACACAACACCAAGGCTGGGTGTTCGCGCTGTTTCCTCAGAATGTGCTTTCACAGCCTGAAAATCATTCCCACATAAAAAAAAAAGATTTTCTCCTCTGTCTCTCTGTGAGTAATTCTTGCTGCTCTCACCGTCCACCAGCGGCCGTCTCCAACTGAATTGTCTTCAATCGTGTCCTGGACGCCTTCATGGAAGATCCCACAGAATTACAAACACACACCAATACAGATGTATGTCTGTTCATGCAACAGTCAGCAGAGTCAGCGAGTCGATCCCATGGATTTTCATAAAGAAATTATATTTGAAATGAAATCTGTCGAGGGCTGCTTGTGGTAAACACTGTCATGTCAGGGAGACAGCTAAGCCCTACAAGGCTTTTCCGCCTAAAGGCTCCACTTAAAGCAAATTATCATTTACCTTTCGACGCTTGCCAGATCATTAGGCAGGGACATTAAAACCAGCCACCACAGCACCAGAGGGGGCCCGAGTGAACCGCTGCCCGGTACATAGCTGTATGGGAGTGTGCATTTGTGTGTGTGTGTGTGTGTGTGTGTGTGTGTGTGTGTAGGTGTGTGTGTGTGTGTGTGTGTGTAGGTGTGTGTGTGTGTGTTGTGGGAGTATGCAGAAGTGCTTGTGCGAGTGTTTTCAAGAAAGCGTGTGTGTGTGCGTGCACAGTGACATCAAAGGGGCCAGCAGCCCTGGGTTTAGCCATGTGCCCAGAATCATTTGACACAAGCAGATGCATCATTAAAACACTGCCACACTTGCTGGCCAGGCGAGAGACCGTGCAAGTCATACTCATGCACATTAGCATTATTTCTTTCTCCCCCCCATTCTTTCGAGACTCTCTCAATTTCCACAAAGACACGCAAATGCATAGAGGTGGACGATTCCAGGATCAGCTTCTTCTTTTCCATTTCCATTTCATATTTTACCCGTGACTTTCCAGGAGAGCGGTGTGAGTTTCGACAAGCGTGTGTGATTTTGGAGGGGAGTGACATGACCGAGGGGAATCGGATGGGCATGGCGAGCGGTGTGTGTGAAAGAGACAGTGCCTGCCCTAGCCATGGCAACCCAGCCCTTCTCATTAAATCAGCCAGAGCAGCTCGTGTCTGGGGTCGATGCTGGCCACATAATGCACACACAAACACACTTGCAAACAAACACACACGCTCGCACACACAGAGAGACAGCGGGGCCAACACTGGGCCAACGGCAGGCCTGTGATGTGCGGCCAGAGGATGGATGTGGACAGACTTCACCTTCTTCTGCTCTGCTGCTGCTGCTGCTGCTGGGGAACACACAACAGATGGCTGAAGCACAGCCGCCTTTCTCCTTACCCCTTTCTCACTTTCTTCTCTTTCTCTTCCCCTCTGCACTCAAACTCATCCTTCCTCCCCTATCCATCCATTTTTCCACTCTCACTGGCGATATCTTCTTCCATCCCATTGTCATCGAGCGTTGCACGGATTGCAACATAAAAGTGACAGAGGATGTGCACCAACCTTTTAGCTTTTTTTTTTAATACAAACAGTGACCAAAAGCTTGTGTTTTGCAACTCTCATTAAAACAAAATATAGTCAGCCTTTGGCTTTTTACTTTTGCTAACACTGTCTGGGGCTTTTGAAGGAAAGAAATTCCTGTGATATATTCAACTTGTCGGTTTTTTGGCATAAACTCCAAAACCGATTTCTATAAATAAATCTGTAATCTGCATTTCATAATTCAATACTATTGCTCTGTTTTTCCTAAACTGTATACTTCACTACAAGGAACTCATTGGGATCATTGGGGCCAGGGACTGCTATGTATAAAAGTGTACTGAAATGTATGATGTCATTGACAAAGTGGATCGAGATGTTGATGCAAAGCTGTCAAGTGCGGCTGATACCTGATCTGCTTATTAAGGTCAGTAATCGGCCCCCATACCGTACCCATCCGGGGAATCAGATTGGTGCATCCCGAGCATTAACAGGGGAGCTGCCTGGTTGTGAAGAGATGTCAGTGATATCCACCATGGTTGACCAGATAAAGAGTGCCAGTTATAGAAACTTTTTAGGTCCAGTTATTCCTAAAATCTGCAGTGACTTTGTTGTAAAATCCAGAATATAATTTTAAATCCTTCTCTTCACCTACAGAGCTTTAATGGTTAGGCACCATCTTATCTTTAAGGGCTCAAAGTACAATCTTTAACAAGTTGTAAAATAATTGCAACCTTTCTTAGCTGATTTAGTAATGTAAAGTAATATTAACCTGATATCCTAACATTACGTTGCTTTGACACTTTTTTCAATTGTAGATTTTTTTCAATTATTTTGCTTTTAAGTACATTAAAATGAGTTTGTGGAGCATTAACTGGAAACTGAACATGTTTGGACTTGTGTTAAGAAGAGACACAAGACATCTTACAGTCAACATTTTACTGTTCCAGTCTCTGTGATTTCCAGAGAGGAAGAGGATGTTTGGTCTTGGGTCTCATGTCTGCTGTCTAAGGAACTATAAATACACACTTAGACACTTCCAGGTGAAAGGACGGGGCAATGCAAACACACAAAAACAGCCAGCCAGAGAGAAAGAGTATGGGAGAGGGAGAGAGGCAGGGAGGGGTAAAGCAGCCAAATAAAAATCTATTGAGCTTAACAATGGTGTTATAAAAACGTACAGAGGTAGTGTTTAACAATGTGGTAGGAAGAGACGGGGGTAAATACCTCTGGGAACGATGGCGCTTGGCTCAGCTTCAAAGCCCTGGCAAGCACACAGCATTGTCTTTAAATTCACACCATTGTCTCCTTTAAACACACACACACACACACACACACACACACACCTCTATACATCTATGATGATGTAAAAGGATATTTTTGGGGCTTAAACCCTTTCTGTTTTGTAACTCTGGATTCTGAGTCAGATATGCCTCTATAAAGCAGGAGGATAAGCTACTGAGGAGTAAACATCAGACAAGGGTATTAAGTTTAGCAAAGATTGTCTATGAAATTAGATGTTGTGGAAATAGTGTTTCATGTTAAAATAATAATTCTATATATTCAGTTCCTTGCTGAGAGTTTGATGATAATATCTATACCACTATTATATCTGTTTATTAAATACAAAGCTAAAGCCTGGAGAAAAATAGCTTAGCTCAGCATCAGGACTGAAAGAGGGAGAAACAGCAAGCATGGCTTTGTCCGGAGGTAAAAAGAAAATAAATCTGTCCACCAGCACCTCTAAAGCTCACTAATTAACATGTTAAATCTACTTCATTTAATCCTTACCAAAGTTGCAGTGTAATGTGTATGTGTTAAACTCATATCGGACTTTCTTGGAAAAACGAAGAATAGTAAACCTGTCGTTTTTGAATAAATGCTTAAAACAGTATATACTGTGATGGGTTCAGCTCATAGACCATGAAGTGATGTCACCCGTTGGTTTGTGGACTACGATTTTAAAGCCTTGAGTTTGGCATCTTCTTTTTTTGGAACCAGAAGTGACAACGAGAGGACAAGAGGGTGGAAACAAAGTACAACCGAGCGCAGAAAAATCGTTTCTTTTAGGAGGCCAAAATCTTTAAATTAACTTCCATGAACTGGAAACTCTGAAAGGGTTAAAGTTGTAAGACGAAAACGCAGACAACACCGTGGTAGTGACCTGCCATTCACAAAGTAGCCACACCCTAAAGCATACACTTCTTTATCGTTTGTTTTACTCTAAATGGGACCAACATTTACAAAATGAATGCTGTATTGAAGAAGATTTGAAACTAGTGATTGAAACCATAAACTCATTAGGGTCATGTTCACTGAGTAGTAGTAGAAGTTTACGGTATGTTAAGACCTTAACTAGAATATCCAGGTCCCATGTTGAGGGAAAATGCTCCACAAACATGCAGGTGAGCACCTGCAAAGTGATATCCAGTTCATACAGCAAGTAGTCACAAAGAATACAGGACATGGTCCCAAAAGCCTTATTAATGAAAGAGGATTATATTCTAACATCCACAGCACACTCGCTTCTGTGATCCTCCAGCTGACTTACCACCATCAGACTTTGCTGAGATGAGCTCCCTGCTGAAATAAAATTGATAAGTGCACAAATATCCCTCGCATAAAAAGGCATTTGGCAGTAAATAAGACACATGAATATTTTCCCTCAGCTATTTTGCAAACCATACAGAAAATGCTCACAACATACTTGCCACGAATCCTTCAATAGTACCAGCAATAAAGTGCAGATTTATGGCAAATGTTTTCATCGTTTCGCCTCTATCAGTGCCCCTGCTTCAAAATTAATTATTGATTAATCACTTTGCTTTTTAAGCAAAAATGCAGACCAGCAATATCAAACTATCACAAAAAAATGATTATGCCCCCAAATCGCATTTATCTAGCTCATTCATTACTATGTATTGACAAGGACCAAGTTGCTAATCGCCAAGCAAAAGAAATAAGAGCTGTCAGCATTTCCGTTGATCATGCTAAAGCAGATATATACAACAGGATGTAAGTTAATGGATTGATCAGAGCAGGAGGCAGGGATGGCGAGGCTAACCATGCAGAGGAAAGGTGCGTGTGCATAATCATCACTTTGCTTTAGTCTTGAGTCTACAGCGAAACAGCAGTGAGACATGAGGACACAGATACTGTGAGAGTGCGTACGTGTGGGCTTTTGCATGTGTGCCTACATACTGAAACTGCAGCTCAGTTGCCAGTGCAGACGGCCAGCAGTAAAAGGTCAAGGCAAAGTTTAGATGGCGTGTACCAGGGGCCTTAAGATATTCATAGCCAGCATTTTAGCCTGGAACATAATGAGATGGAACTGGTAAATATTTGCTGATGGCCTGAAAAATTCCAACCATGCTGGGAACCTATTTTGAATACAAAAGATGTCAGGGGAGGATGATAAGTGAGGATGGGGGGGGGCACCTGATAGCTAATTAGTACATTTGCCCAAATAATTAGAATGAGCGCTCATGGCTGATATCACACAGGAGAGTGGTGTGTGTAGCATTCTGAATGGGGGAATCTGCATTTCATAGGCTGCTGGTCGCTTATAATCCCGCCTCTGGGGGGCCTTTAATGGACATATTTACCTTTGCTGCATATTGGTTATCTGTGATTAAGATTGACAGGTTGATGCACCAATGAGTTTGCACTTCTTAACCCCAATGCTCCCCCCGAAACCTCCACCTGAATCTGCTCCAAAATTCCTACAGCTGCTGGAAGGGGCTGTTTAGTGGAAGTAGATGGGGGTACAAAAGAAGACTGAAAAACCCTGCTCCGTTTGATTGTCCACCCCTTCCACCCCACCTCACCAGGGCTGAAAGAGAGAGGCCCACGTGTCTTTTAACAGCGTCTGGAGACACACACATTATGCTGTGCAAATAGATACTCCGTCTCATTATCCTGTCCTTTAAGGAAAGGCCGAACATGGCTGTTTGTGGTGCCCCTATTATTATTACCCCTTCACTTCAAATTTAAATACGGACAGCCGGCAAAGAGAGGAAGACTGAGACATGAGCATGGAGGAAAGGGAAAAGAGGATTTAAGAGAGAGGAGAAGCAGAAGAATCAGAGACACTTCATGTGTCACGTGCACAGGGTAAATGTGTTTGTCTTGGAGGTTTTAATGCAGACATATCAAGGCTGTATAGCTTTACAGCGTATATAGACATGTGTTAAAAGAACAGCTGGGCCTCACATTATTATAATAACAGCATCCATAGTGAGGTTAGAGGTCAGAGGTCAGGGTAATGATGCAGTTTCTGGCTCAAAGTACATCAGGATTGTGTCGATGATAGATTTTATTATGTCGATACAATGGGTGAACCATATAACTTAAACCTCACGTAGGAAAAGAACAACAGAATAAGATCAATTCTAACCTCAACTGGCAGTATGAGTTTTATTCCTAACAATGTCAATTACAACAAAACAAAATCACAACTACTTGGATATTTTACTTAAGTAAAAGTACTAATACCGCACTGTAGAAATACAGTACCAAAAGTCCTTCATTGAACATTTTCCTTAAGTAAAACTATGTTAATATAATGAGGAAAATGTATTGAAAGGAAAGGAGAGACCCTGCCCGGAGGAAGCCCGGGGCCCCCGTCTGGAGCCAGGCCCAGAGGGAGGGCCCGACAGCGAGCGCCTGGTGGCCGGGTTTGCCACGGAGCCCGGTCGGGCACAGCCCGAAGAAGCTACGTGGTGCCTCCCATCCATCCATCCTGTGGGCCCACAACTCATGGGAAAAACCGCTGGGGTCGGGTGCGCTGTCACACGGGTGGCAGTGATGGTCAGGGACCTCGAAGGACCAGACCCGGCAGCAGAGGCTGGCTCTGTGGGGGAAGGAGCCGGAACTATTGCGGGAGGTGGAGCGCTACCAGTTGGATCTGGTGGGGCTTACATCTACGCACAGTCATGGCTCTGGAACCGTACTCCTGAATAGGGGTTGGACTCTATTGTTGTGCTAGTCAAGGAATGGCCATAACAAACACCATGTTCGAACATAAGGATGCTCATAAGTGTACGTGGTACCAGAGCACCCTAGGCCAAAAGTCAATGATCGATTTTGTACTCCTGTCATCTGATCTGAGGGCGCGTGTTTTTGACACTCGGGTGAAGAGAGGGGCGGAGCTGTCAACTGATCACCATCTGGTGGTGAGTTAGATCAAGGGGTGGGGGAAGACTCTGGACAGACCTGGTAAGCCCAAACGGGCAGTACGGGTGAACTGGGAACGTCTGGAGGAAGCCCCTGTCCTGGAGATCTTCAACTCACACCTCCGGCGGAGCTTTTCAGACATCCCTGTGGAAGTTGGGGGCATTGAACCTGAGTGGGCGATGTTCAAAACCTCTATTGCTGAAGCTGCAGTGATGAGCTGTGGTCTCAAGTTCTTAGGTGCCTCAAGGGGCGGTAACCCTCGAACACCGTGGTGGAGCCCGGTGGTCCACCACTGAAGAAGGATTCCTTCCGGGTTATGTTATCCGGGAGGACAAACCATTGCAGGGTACCGAAGGACTAGAAGGGCGGCAGTCTCTGCCGTGGCAGAGGCAAAGCAGCGGGTGTGGGAGAAGTTCGGAGAAGCTATGGAGAAGGACTTTCAGTCGGCACCCTGGTGCTTCTGGAAAACCATCCAGCACCTCAGTAGGGGGAAGCAGGGAACCATCCAAGCTGTGTACAGCAAGGGTGGGACCCTGCTGACTTTGACTGAGAAGGTTATCAGGTTATCAGGTTATCATCGGTGGAAGGAGCACTTTGAGGAACTCCTGAATCCGACTAACACGCCCTCTATGGTAGAGGCAGAGCTGGAAGCTGATGGGGGATCATCGTCAATTTCCCTGACGGAAGTCACTGAGGTAGTCAAACAACTCCACAGTGGCAAAGCCGCAGGGGGTTGATGAGATCCGTCCAGAAATGCTGAAGGCTTTGGGTGTTGAGGGGCTGTCTTGGTTGACACGCCTCGTCAACATTGCGTGGAAGTCTGGGACAGTGCCTAGGGGTTGCAGACCGGGGTGGTGGTTCCCCTATTTAAAAAAGTGGACCAGAGAGTGTGTGCCAACTACAGAGGTATCACACTTCTCAGCCTCCCTGTTAAAGTCTACTTGAAGGTACTGGAAAGGAGGGTTCGGTCGGTAGTCGAACCTTTGATTGAAGAGGAACAATGCGGATTCCATCCTGGTCGTGGAACAACGGACCAACTCTTCACTCTCGGAAGGATCCTGGAGGGGGCCTGGGAGTACACCCATCCGGTCTACATGTGTTTTGTGGATCTGGAGAAGGCGTATGACCGGGTCCCCCGGGTGATACTGTGGGAGGTGCTGCGGGAGTATGGGGTGAGGGGGTCACTTCTGAGGGCCATCCAATCCCTGTACGCCCAAAGCGAGAGTTGTGTCCGGATACTCGGCAGTAAGTCGGACTCGTTCCCAGTGAATGTTGGTCGGTTTATCACCAATCCTGTTCATGATTTTCAAGGACAGGATATCGAGGCGTAGACGTGGAGGAGAGGGGTTGCAGTTCGGTGGCCTGAGGATAGCATCGCTGCTCTTGGCAGATGATGTTTTCTCAGACGGATGGCTGGCGTCTCCCTTAGAGATAGGGTGAGAAGCTCAGCCATCCGTGAGAGACTCGGAGTAGAGCCGCTGCTCCTTTACGTTGAAAGGAGCCAGTTGAGGTGGTTTGGGCATCTAGTAAGGATGCCACCTGGGCGCCTCCCTAAAATATCTAATAATATAAACTAATAAAATAATTAAAATAACTACGTTTGTTATGATATTGAACATTTCCCTCAAAACATAATTGACAATAGTTCCGTTATATGGTTCTGTACGGGGACATGACAGCTCCCTCTGCCGCTGCTGCAGACTCTATTGTATCTTTATCTTTACACAGAAAGACAGATGAATGATGTCTTGCTTGCTACATATAAATGTTGTGTCCGTGAAGTAGAGCAAAAAAGATGTGAGGTGAGAAGACGAGAAAGAGAGAAAGGTGAGGAGGAGCAGGAGGAAGAGGAGCAAGAGGAGGGAGTATTGAGAGGACTGAGTGAAAGTGCTGTGTGAAAGCGTTCTTATTAGGTTACTGTAACTTAGACCTGGAAAGTTTTTCAATGTCTTCTGCTTCCAAAGTCTTGACCACTTTGTACAAGTCAAAAAGCACGTTTATTTTAGGAGGAGGAGAAAGAGGAAGAAAAGGAGGAGGAGGAGGAGGAGGAGGAGGAGGAGGAGGAGGATATGGGGAGTCAACATAACTGAAATAGAAATCTGAATTGGAAGCAAGGATACAGATCAAAATGTAATCCTTCTTATGGCCCGGCTGAGGAGAGAGAGACAGAGTGGGAGAGATTATGTGATACTCTGATACTTTACCCTATCTTTACAATTAGTTCCCTACAGGTGCTGCACACTCCAAAATCACATTGAGCAACTTCTCTAACAGGGTCAAGGAAAAGATGATTTAAGCCTCGACTATATTTACGTGCAGGGCTACAACAGCATGCCGCAATTTGTCTCTGTCTCACTGTGTTTTAGCAACATCTGGCGCCCAGAGATTTAGGTTAGACAGGTAATTAGTGGCACATATTTGTCCAAAAGACAGGTGTATTTTCATTTAAGAAACACTCCATCACTTCTCCGGATGGGAGCCTGTTTGTTACACTCGATCTGAAGGAGGCACACAAGCTCCGCAGCCCGCAACGGACACAAAATGCATCCATCGGAGGGGTTTTAAATGTTTTATTTTGGATGTTTTAGGATGTAATAATGGCAGACACACTTAAAAAGCAATATCCCCACGAGTCCTTTGCAACAGGCCACCCATGCACTGCTAAAGCCTTACTTTCATTACACAACCCTTGCATGATTGCAAGGTTTGGCACCAACTATCCCAAAATGTTTTCCCGCTTAAGTATGAGGCATTACTCTATGTTAACAACTTCACGCAGGATTAAATGTCTAATATCAATGTCCCATCTAAAAACATATTTTTCTCCATCTCTAAGTACTTTCTCTCTTTCTGCTTCACAATTACCCCTTTTTTCATACGCATCCCCTTGTTAGGTGAAGGAACATAATATATGATTTTACTGCATCTCAAATGTTTGGATATACTCAAAACCAGAGGGGGAAAGTAACTAAGTACATTTACTCAAGTGCTGTACTATATTCCTCTACTCCACTACATCTTGAAGGGAAATATTATATATATTTAGTTACTAGTAACTTTAGAAATTCAGATTATTTATACAAAATATAAAGCAACTCATAAATGAGGATGTATTATTATAGATTAAACTTCCCAGAAGTATAATAAGTAATGAGCTCCACCTTTATCAGCTGTGACATTAAAGCATCAAATAAGTATAATCCAATCATATTAAATAGTTTATTGTGAAATGGGTCATTCTGCATAATAAATACTTTTACTTTTGGTACTTAAGTATACTTTGATGCTTATACTTTTTGTTTTTTTGATTGTTGTACTTTTACTTTACTTACTTTAGTATTTCTAGAGTGTAGTATTACTACTTTTTCTTAAGTAAAAGATCTAAGTACTTCCTCCACCACTGCTCAGAACTGGATGTGTCCTGTGTCTCTCTTCTGTTCAACACTCATTCCTGTCTTTGTGATTATTGCAGCTCAGCAGTCTGGTCCAGCACCAGCCCAGAATCTGTTTTTCCTCCGCTCTTTAACTTTCTTCTTCTCTCCACAGATGAAGCTGTATAGTCTTTTAAAATGGAAATGCACTTCATCATGGTCACTCGGCTCATGGTTCTAATAAATCAAGGTCGGTCCACTATTGCTGCTCCTCTCTGGAAAACAAACTGCTTCTGGATGGATCTCCTCAGCTGCTCCTAATGGAGGTCACATTCACAGAGACACATTTACCCACACGCCTGTGGAAGAGGAAAAAGAAGAAGAGCACGCACAAATATGCTGTTCTGACTGAAAGCAATGTCTTTGCATTTAAACATTAAAGTAGAAGAGAAAATCACTTCACATGTGGTTCAATGCTCTGAAAAACACTATTACTTTAAATTAACATGGACGGATTAAAGTGATTGAGTAGCGCTAATAAAAGCCTCAGTTATTAATGGTGTAGGATTGCTTGGGTAAAAAGGGTTATTCATACATTGTGGACTACATTATCACTGTGCTCCATGTATGTAATATATAGTATTCTGAAATGCACCGTTCTGCATAATGAGACCTTTAAATATGTTTTGATTCTAATACATTTGTACTTTTTACTTAACATTTTCAATGCAGTACTTTTCTTGTAACAGAGTACTTCTACACTGTGGTATTACTACTTTTACTTAAGTAGAAGATCAATACTTCTTCCACCACTGCATGTGTGAATATGAGCATACATGCAGTGGTGGAAGAAGTATTCATCTGAATTTAACGAGAGCTGAAGCTGAGCTAACTTTCATGATAATGAAAATGTTTGCAAAAATTGATTTATCGATTTGTGTATTAAATGGTTGAAAATAGTGAAAAATCCTAAAGCCCAGGATGAGGCTTTCAAATTCAGATATTCACATTTTCGGTATAAAAATGTCTTAAACAAATTAATTGATTATCAGAATTGTGGCTGATTTATTTTCTGTCAATTAACAAATCAATTAATATATTTTATTTGTTTCCACAATAAAACAAAGCAGCAGAAACAGAACAACAGAAGAAAAGAAGGAAGCCATTTTAAATCTAGAGGCATACAGAAGGAATATCACCTCAATAAGCAAATGTCAAAGTCATATAATCAACAAAAGTAAACAAACCAGCGAAATAAAAGCAAAAAGCAAACATAAAGTAAGCAACATAAATCAAGCAAAATAACACAAAACAAATTGTTCACATTTGTATTTATGCTTTGTCTGCAAATCATACTGAACAGTAATTATCCGCTCTGCCTCATATCTGCAGGAGCCACATTTACCTTCCTGCCATCATGTGTTGTGCAAGAGAAAAGTTCAAATGCAATTAGTGTTTTTCTGTTTATAAAGAAGGTAAAGCTCAATTTATAGCTTACAATTGTACAGCAGCACAGTGTGGTACAGCAACATATAACCAATTAGAATATCTTATTTGATGAAATTAATTAGAGCTCCATCACAGTCCTCACCTACATGATGATATAGGTCATTATGAGGCATTAAAGGTCATTACAGTAATCCTTGTGATATCATGTCAGCGTGCCCGTATATCCATTATAGTGTACATACATACAGCAGTTGATGCTTTCATGCCACTGTCTTCATTATAGAGACATTTTTCTTCAGAAGTCTCAAACTGCTAAATGTGCTGGCCTGCACAAAGCAATACCCTCTGTAGCCACGTTATCCATAGAAATGTATTCCTCCATATTTAATTGTAAGTGGGGGGGAAAGAAAACAACGAGATCAATTGTGATTCAACTCATTCCCCTGAATGGAATTATCTGCACACAAAAAGAAATTCAAAATGTCTCTGCTGTACAGGCTCAATCAAAATATTCTGATCCTAGTTACAGAAACTGAATATGTATGAACAGCTCAAATATGCTGAATTTATTTTGAATATTTAATGAGATATAAAATATAAGTCTATTTCAGCAACTAATAAAATCAGTCTTGTATGAATGTGCCATAGATTGAAAATGAATGGTGGGAGAGGGCGAGACAGGGAGGGAAGAGGGAAGAGGGGAGGAGGAGTGGGGAGACGAGGGAGAAAAACAAAGGGTGTCAGAGCTTCATCAACATGCTATAACTGAGTGGCACGGCCATATTTTCCAGCATCAAGATCAGTCAAAATACCAATGTGCAAATCTGAGCACCTCCTCCCCTCCATCTCTCCATCTCTCTATATTCTTCCACCCCCTACTCCGCCTCTCCCTCTTTCCCTCTCTCCCCCTCTATCTCTCTGTGTGTCCAATCACACGGCAGTCCTTCTCAATAAAACAAATTAACTGATTAGACATTTTAATCTCAGTTGTCTTTGACCTTGTAGAATATATTACTGATGTCTACATCGCTGAGAGCAGATAATGCGGCAGGCAGCTGCTTTTCTTAAAGACAAAACTGCCCTTTTTAAAGAGGCGCCAGACACACAAGCTAACAGGTTGGGGGCAGAAATCACCCTCCTCCGCCTCCTCATCGCCACCCTCCCTCACCCAATACACTCCCCCCTACTTCACCACACACACACACACACACACACACACACACACACACACACACACACACACACACACACACACACACACACACACACACACACACTCTCTCCTTTCCTCCCTGCAGGCAGCCAGCGGGGAAGGGGTTAAGGCAGAATGCATTAACAAAAGAAAATTATAGCGTAAACAGTTCATAAAATCTCACAGCCCCTGATGTCGGGGCTAGATCATTAAATTTCTGCAACAATTAGACCTTTTCTCACGGCGGCAAATTGGAGCCGTTGCCATGGCAAATCCGAGCCCTTAAGTCATATATCTTTGATTGCGGAAAGGTCAGGCGCAGACAGCCTAATAACTCAGGGAGCTGTTTGACAGATTTCATCCAAGCATGATCACATAACAGAGCCAAACTATGTCGGCAGTTGTTAAAAGCAAGGGAGGGGTCAGCGGGAAGGTTGGGGTTATGGAATGCTTCTGCTCGGCTGGGCCCAGCCTGATAATGTTCCTGACTGAATCCACTGGAATAAAAAAGAGAAAGAAAAAAAAAGCTTATTTCTTAAACTGTGGATCAGTGGGGGTTGTTTTTTTTCACTTGACCAAACCCGGATTAGGCTGTCAAGGGGGTGATGTTAGGGATGGGTGATTTAATGCATGCATGATGTGAGAGATTTCTTTTAAAAATAGAATAGAACAGAATTAAGCAGAACAGAGCTGAATAAAACAGAAAAGTGTGATGAGCAGGAGTGACTGACAGTGTTTTGAGACACCAATGATGAACCATGATTTATTTCCTGTTCAAACACATATGTTGAGGGAATTGAGATAGATGTGAGCTCCTGGTACGGTGAGGGATCGAGCGGCAGGCTGCAGTAGAAATCCCTGTCATCGACTCGTTTAACGACCCTGACACACAGAACTTTGAATAACAATCAGCTTCTCCTGACTCCGTTAAGACTACATGCCTGATACTGCTGGGTTGTTTAGACCCCCCCCCCCCCCCCCTTCTCTCTCTCTCTCTCTCCCTCTATCAACCCTCCTCTATCCTTCTGTCTCTGTAGGCAGTGCTGGCATTTCAGCTGTCTATCCCAAAAGGCCCCAGTTGAGAAACAAGTGCTAATACCACCCCCTGCTGGAGGACAGGCGCTACTGGCTATATTAGATTGCTTTGCTGTTATGTTGTCCACCCCTTGTACTGTATGTGCTGTACAATACCAGAAAAGCAAGACAGTCAAACCTACCATGGCCAGATTAACCCAGAATGGAGCCCTGTGGGAAAATACGATTGTGGGGCCCCATTGACGCCCAGTTTCTCTGTGCATTGTGGGCGATATTTTTTCTCAACACATCAAGGAACAGTTTCTCCTTTACTTTATCAAGAACAATCAAGATCAATACATCTGGAGATATATGGACAGGAAGGGGATGAAACACTGTAATCTGAAAAGTAGCTACAGCTGTCAAATAAATGTGAGTAAAAAGTACAATATTTCTCTTTAGATGTTGAGTAAAAGTCTAAAGTAGCATAACATGGAAATACTCAATTAAAGTGCAAGTAACTCCAATGTGTATTTAAGTACAGTACTTGAGTAAATGTACTTAATTACATTTCACCACTGATTGTGTGTGCCCTGTCATCTCCAAATACCCACTAAGTGCAACCTGCAGACTACATAGGGCGACATTACATTTGACCTAAACAACCAGTGCTACCTGCATGTGTCCCAGGTTATAAAGTGTGTCAATTACTTTTAGTTCATTTAAATTTAGAATTGTTCACCATGTAAGCTCCATACTAACCTAAAATGTGAGTCTTTAGGCTTTAACTGAAAGCCCCTTAAGACTCAGGATGAGCTAATAACGGTGGACTAGTATTACTTTCTTTGATTACCGCTGATAATCTATTTCATATTCCCTGAGACATGTTTACTTTATCAACAACAGATTCTTTGAATCTTTCAGTCATAATTGTTGCATCTTTCTTTCAGACCTCCTGCTGCAGTAGAACTTTGTTATGTGTCATGCACATTCCACATTTTAGAAAAGGATAAATAAATCCTTCTATATTTGAAGTAATTGATATGCAGTGATGTCGGGGCTTTCAGGAGCCCATGCCCCTGCTAGTTCAGCATGGGAGCCTCTTATGATTTTTCACATAAATCTACTTAGAAATACTCACACATATCTGGTAATATATTGGGATTAAGTGTAGTTTCTTTTCTGAATTAAATAGATAATATGCAGGTGACCAACATTTTTTTTTAAATGAATACATAACCCCCGCAACTTTTCAACTTTTCATTTCACCCAGTCTAGAAGTAAACCTCCTCAAATCAAAGATAACATCTCATAGTATAATTTCAGATCCAATATATTGGAGTCCATTGCAAACACAACAGAAAAGGGTGCCACTGTCCAAACACTTATAGATTCTACTAAATACCTCATTAATATGAAAACAGGACTCTCTCAGGCTGTGGTTTGCAGCTATTCCCTTTGTTAAGTGTTTAAGGACAGCCAGTAAAAGCACAGGGATCCATGTCTGTCAGCACTGCCCCTTTCCTATCCCTTCTCTCAGTGGGGACTGGAAGAGCAAAGGCCTCTGAGACTTGTAGGACAAAGGAGAGCAGAGATGCTGGAGGCTAACGGGGAAGAGGGCTCAGCTGTGACACAAAATGTCTCTCTGGCAATGAAGTCTGTAATATCCTCTCCCAGAGATCTACCACGAGTCAAATATCTATTAGAGCTCCTCATAGATTCTCTCCTCCCTGGAATTCTGGTTCCCACAGTTGATGTGCTCCCCCACCCTCAGCGCGGACAGCTCTTCCACATCTACACAGTCTAGTGGATTTTCATTGTGTAGAATTCATGATGCTTTAGATAAAGTACAGAACATTAGCTTACCTTCACCCAACACATTACTTCAGGCCTGATGGCCTTACAAACCCAATACACCAGGGCCAGCCTGTGGCTCTCACACCAGCCAGTCAGAACACATTGACCGGGGGGAGGGGACATTACAATGGCTGTCCATAAGCTCCAACCTTAACAGATAAAATGTCAGCGTAGCACAAACATTTTAAAATGCAAACTTAAAGGGCAAGTTTGTAGAATTTAGGGGAATCATTCAGCAGAAATGGAATGCAATTTGTTTTTAAGTGTAATCACCGGAAACTAAGAATTGTTGTGTTTTCGTTACCTTAGAATGAGCCCTTGATATCTAGATAGGGAGCGGGCATGTTTCATGTTTCACCGCCATGTTCGACAGTTAGCTCAGAACAGACAAAGCAAAATCTTCCTTTAGAGAGGACCTTTCACGTTTTTATGTTACATGAAGGCTACTTAGGAAGTTTTTCCTTGTGCGATGCGAGGGTCTAAGGACAGAGGGTGTCGTAACCTGTACAGTCTGTAAAGCTTGTAAAACTCTAAAAGGTCCTGAAAGATACCACAGCGTCACCAAGGTTTTGCACTGGGCGGCTATTGTATTGTCTTTTTTTGTGTTCTTTTAACCATGATCACAGTCATTCCCTAAACTTAACCAAGGAGTTATTATTTTAATCATGACGTTAAAATTTCCAAATCTTAACCAAATAGTTTTTTAGCTAAAAATGTACTTAAACTTAAAGCTACTATAACTAATTTGTTGGACACTTGGGGGCAGCAGAAGCAAGTTGTGAACACAACATTGACATGGTGCCCAAAGCATGCAGCTAATTAATAGAGGAAATTTATAGAGAGCACATATCGCTCCTGCATACTCCTACATCCATGACAAGCAGCTATTCATAAACACTTCACCAGGAGAGGAGTGTGTGTGCGTATGTGTGTGTGTGTGTGTGTGTGTGTGTGTGTGTGTGTGTGTGTGTGTGTGAGAGAGAGAGAGAGAGAGAGAGAGAGAGACAGAGAGAGAGAGAGAGACAGAGACAGAGAGAGAGAGAGAGAGAGAGAGAGAGAGAGAGAGAGAGAGAGAGAGAGAGAGAGAGAGAGAGAGAGAGAGAGAGAGAGAGAGAGAGAGACAGAGACAGAGAGAGAGACAGAGAGATAGAGAGAGAGAGAGAGACAGAAAAAGGCACTCACACATAATGTGAGGAAGGAAATGTCCATGAGTGTGTTAATGTGTGTGTGCGAGAGAGAAAGAAAAAGACTAGTAGAGAGTAGGATCATGTGAGAGAACAAGAGGGAGCAGAAAACCTGTGTGTGTGTGTGTGTGTGTGTGTGTGTGTGTGTGTGTGTGTGTGTGTGTGTGCATGTGTGTGTGTGCATGTGTGTGTGTGTGTGTGTGTGTGTGTGTGTGTGTGTGTGTGTGTGTGTGTGTGTGTGCATGTGTGTGTGCATGTGTGTGTGTTGCTTCTCCACAGGCAGCCAGGCAACTCTCTTCGATGAATGTTGCCTGAGGTTCACCGGGCCTCCCGCTGCTCCCCGGCACTCCAGGCGTCAGTGAGCAGGGAGGTAATTCGCTGACACTGTGTCACTTGTGATAATTGGGGAACGTCAGTGCGCTCGCTCACCTGTCTCCGCGCAGGTGCTGGGATGTCATCGCCCACCGGAGAGGAACAGCTCCTCTTCCTCCTCCTCCTCTTTTACTTCCCACCACCTAAACAGCTGCTGTTTATGTGATTGAGGGAGGGACAGGATGGAAAAAAAGCTCATTTAAAGCTGTGTTTAGTCATTTATTATCTTTAATGTCCTCTATCTGTGACCGCTGGAAAGTGCAACATCACAATTTAAGGCAGATTTATAGTTAGGCGTTAAGGAGTTAAAGCATTGCTACAGAGCCTACGCACATAGCTATATCGTAGCGGACATGTGTCTCCTCAGAAATGTAACTACACATCGGGGTTATGGAGGAACCATGTGGAGACCACAAGAACTGTGATTGGCTGCTTGTGAGTTCTCCTGCAGATTTTGAGAGTGAAAACAACATTGTTGAGTTAAAGGACGGCTCATATTCTCCTTTTCAGTAACACACAGCAATGCGTGCTATGTCAGGGCTACAAGAGACGTTTTTGTACAAATACTGAAACCAGTCCAGAGATGCGTCGTTAACTTGATCTGTTAGGAGAAAAAATAAAGTTAGGACAAAAACCAAATGTCAGATTAGGGTAAAGTGAAACACAAGGTGAGCGGGGCCAAACACAGAACGAGGCAAGAAGGAGCAACAGTCAAACCACTTGGGAGTAATGGTCTGTGAGGCTAATATTTCCTCTGTCTCTGCTGAACCCTGAAGAAGAGGGGGCGGGTGGATGAAAAAAAAGGGGGGGGGTGCTCACTTGTTGTCGGTGTGATGTTGGAGGGGAAGGAGGGGGCAGGAGTGGGTTACCTGTAATGGCGGAGCGCTAGATTGTGGCCATTCCACACTCATTACACCATTTACAATTACTGCTACCTATCACCCCCCGCCTCCCCCCCAAACTCCCCAAGAGGCCAGTCTCAACCATTAGCACCACGACTCAAATGAAGTGGATAATTGTGTCTCTCTGTGGCATATCATGGGACAAGAGAGTCAGACAAGAGAGGAGGAGGGAGAAAAGAGAGGGACTAAATGAGGGAGAGGGGGAGAGAGAATAGTTGGGAGACAAAGAGATGTGAAAAATTAAAAAAGGGATTTGGGTTGTAATCACAGGAAAAAATGACAATCATCTTGCAATTTAAGGTCAAGGGTAGAATGAAAATGCTGGCGTTATGATTAATGATACCACCAAATAAAACAACTTTTCCTTTAATGAGCGGAGGTGAGAAAGCAGTCAGGATTTTATTTTTTATGTATACCGCTCACTTTGAGGAGAGACTGTCAGAAAGTATGTCCCGTATTCCCATTTGTACATAAATTGCTCCTTTCCTTCAGTACAGGTATTAACATGATAGACTCATCTGACAACCTAGTTCCTTTTACACTTAGACCTTAAAAGGGAAGGAAAACTGATTACAATACGTGTGGTATGATCTATTCAAAATAGGACAGTCATTGTATCAGATTTTTTATATCCATTCATAACATTTTTTTAAATGAATAAAGTTATTATTTAAATCCATCTTTAACTTTGTTTATTGTGCGTTTTCTCTCTTTTTGGCAAACGAATTACACTCGAAATACGAGTGTAGGGAGGTGGAGAGAGTCTGTAAACATAACTGTATTTATAAAATGATTTGAGAGGCACTGGATTATTTACACAATATGTTTATTATTGATATGGTATCCATATTTCATTTCATTTTTTAAATAACACAGTTATCGTCTATACCAGTATATCGCGACAGCCCAAATTCGAAAGCAACCATCTTTGAAGCAAAACCCATTTGCTCTTACTATAAGTACAACTATTGTTTGATGGCGATATGAAATGAAACCTTGCAGTCAAACAGACATAACAGATTTATCATTTATCGTCTCAAAGTGTTGCCATATACTCAAATACAAAAATTTGAAAATGCTGCAAAGAAAGGAAAATGACTACCAGACATGTTAATAGACTGATATTCATTGCACAATAGAAACTGAAGGCCCAGGGTATGATGGGCTGGTAGAGCGTCCCTGAAGTGCCACAGAGGAAAGGTGGGATGCTTGCCATCGACCTGATGCGCCTTGTCTCCAGGGATCTCCAAGTGGCTTCAGGGTCTAAGTGTTAAGGACTGATGTGGATCACAAGAGCCGCTTCCAGACCCTGGTGGGCTAATGACAGCCTACCACTGTGCATCTTCATTGAAAATGGAACACTTCTTATATTTTGCACATAGGGTGGGAAACTCATGAATAGGAAAGTGAACAAAAATAGAGATTCATCTCATGGCATCTTGAATGCTAAATATAAGATGAACACCAATGCTTTTTGAGCAAGCCCAGACAGACTTGTCAAACTTTGTGCCATTACTATCCTTTGTCTTAGCACAGTTGTCATGTACAGCCTGTACCCGTATGAAATATTAATTTTGCATAATAACTTTCAAAGGGGAATAAAGCACAGAGTTAATTATTAATAGCGTGTGTATTCAAGGCATCTCTCTTTTTTTCAGACGCACCAAAATATTGCGACAGTTGCCACTCGAAGGAAGAGAATCCCCATAATGCCGTGCTGAAGCAGAAATGACAATCACTAAACACTGATGCAAGTTCCACGAAACATCTAACCTACATTTCAAAGGTATCAGTGGGAAATTCAACAGCGCTCTCCACTTTCTTGTCTTGTCCTCAGCTGAGAAGACTGAAGTCCCACCTGCTGTTCACATTTAGAGTATGTGTTAAACTGATACACATGGAACATCAGTTTTGACATAGGCCACACTCCAGCACACATATGAAATGGTCCAAAGAACATATCTCGACAGACTCTGGCTTTACATGAGTCAATTCACACAGTTCTGTAAAGTACCGTATTTCTTATTTTCTTTACTTAAAGCTTAAAGATGTTTTTGTCAAGCATTAATTCACATTTTCTATTGCTGATTTGTTTGCAATTTGGATGGAAACCTGGCTATTGACATATCATCATTATAAAATTGTTATGTCTAACAACATCCAGCAGACACAGAGCAGCATAAGCATTCATTTGGGGTCGTGTAACCTAATTAAGTCCGATGTTGACGCTCCTTTTACCTCTGTTTTGGTCTCCACCAACTCTTTGAAAGCTTGAGTTCTTTAGCAGCTCAATGGTATACTATGTTCACTTGCTAACATGTTAGTCACTAATTGTGTCTGCTGTTTGGTGCTGGGCATGTGCAATGGGTTATTGGAACTTTTTCTATGTCTATGAAAACAGTATTCATAAGTGCGCTAAGAGGGAACCAAAACATTAAAGCTGCAGGCCGTAAAACCAAAATAATTAACTGAAAGATGCTAAAATACTCCACAAAGTTCAGACAAACTGCAGAGCTCAAATTCTCTGTGGTAGCTTCATACATCATTTAATCCATTTCTAATAAAGAAAATATTAATTACAGTCATTTTAAGCACCCTTCACTTAGAATAAATGCCCCTTTTGAGATTCTAGTGAACCATTATTTTCTTGTTTGTTTTGTCTTACAACTGTATAATGAAACAAATAGCTAGATTGTATGGATTCTATATATGTTCTACTGTGTGTGTGTGTGTGTGTGTGTGTGTGTGTGTGTGTGTGTGTGTGTGTGTGTGTAGACAGCAAGGCCAAGGTCAGTTAATTTGAGGTGGCTACGTCATAAACCCATCAGGCGTCAGTAGGGGAGGAAATCAAGCAAGCTGCTCTGATGAGGGGAAATGCTATCTGCTAGACAATGGATATCTCATTTACTGCATTTCTGTCCCATTTCAACACACTTTGCCCAGAGCCCGTTAATATGCACGTTATCCGACTGCGCTGAGGGGGCGTATGGAGCCAGTGAGAGGGGGGGTCGGGAGGTTTAAAGGGAGTGCGGCTGAGGCGAGACGGACCATTTCAGTGTCAATTTACAGCAATTCCCGCCGTCAAAAATGAGAGGAAAAAGTGAGAGTACTTCCCATTTTCTTCCCAGATCTTTTAGTTTAATTCAATTGGACCTTTCAATACCTTATTTATGACACACAGGAAGCATTCACCCTATTGCATTATGGGGAGTGGGGGAGAGATAAAGACGTTGATTCTTTAAAGCTCCTCGTCACAAAAGGAGATAAAAGCAGATAAAAAGAGGAGTGTGTTTTTCATTGTGTTCTGTTCTGTAAGGGAGGAGAGGATTAAGTCGCTTTATAATGCTGCCTGTCTGTGTTCAGGAGACAAAACACAAGCTAACACATTTAACTAAACTCAGACCAGGGCTATATTTGACCGCTCTTCATACTCTCGACAGTGACGACACCAAACTTACTCGTAGAACTTCAGGCCCTTCAATCAAAGTGTTTTAACTGGTTAGCTGACGATATACAGGACAATGTAGATGAAAGCCTTCTCCTTCGTCCTTTAATCTTGCAGCATGTAATGTTGTGACAGTCAGGAAAGAGATTATTTCAGTACGCTGATGAGGGGAATCACATCAAGACAAAAGTAGCAACAGTAGCCCGCCATACATGAATAATAGGTCAGATGTGATCGAACAGCTCCATCTACAGCGATGGCGAGCCGGCATATCTCTTCTTTTCCAGGAATCTCAATCAATAAGCAGTCACTAATGTGTTTGACTGAGTGAGATGGCTGAATCCATATTTAAATCCTTGTTGCACACATCATCTCCCTCAAGTTATATGTAATTAGGCACGACCGCATTCACATTGGAACATATTTGCTGTTAATTATTGACTTTTTGTGTCTTTAACCCCAGTCTTCCAGGATCACAACCACTGAGCTCTCTCTACACAGCAAAACACGGAGGGAGGTTGCCAGATAAAACATAATAAAATGACACATTCCCTTACTGAGTAGCACCACCGCGATGGCTGCAGGCGCTACCTTTGTCTCCATCACAGCGATGACGAAAATCAAGCATTGTAACACAACACCCCTGATTTCATGCAATGTGGTGGATTATGGATATGAATTGAACGCTCAGCTCTTTTTTTTGTGTTCCAATTTCCAAATTAGGATTTTCTGCCTTCATAATGACACAAAGCATTCTCTTAGTCAAATCAATGGCAGCTATTTATATGAGCGGTAATCCCTCACCCAGCACTGAACTGCCAGAAAAGAGGGATGGCTTTTAAAGTAATGCTGCAAAACAAAAGGAGACACTAAATGAATGCAAATTGGCTTCTCTGTCTTTCTGAATGTCCATCTCTGAGAACACGGTTCAGCCGGCCAGGAAGAGGAAACAAAACAGCTGTTCAAGACAGCTCATTTGGTAAATAACCCATAACGCCATGTTCACTACCAGTTAAGCTTAGAATAAAATGTTCAAATAAGCACCCCTCTCCTCCACTAGCAGCAGCAGCAGCAGCTCATTCCTCTCTGTCTTGCATTTCAACAGAACAAGGGATGAATGCTTGACAAGTAGGCTATCATCCAAGAGATCATTAAGCACAAGGGTTGAAGTGCCATCTTCAGTGCCATGGCAACAGGGTTGAGAGATGAGATAAAAACAATGCGAGGCAGGAGGCAGGAGGCGGGGCGGGCGCTCAACGATCGCCACTGATCGATGGATCTCTCTCTTTCTCTCCCTTCAGAGGCCAGGCACAGGAAGGGGAGGCTGGTACGGGGAGGACAGCGAGAGAGAGAGAGAGAGAGAGAGAGAGAGAGAGAGGAGGGGAGGGGGGGAAAGGCCAAGCAGCTTTAGGGCTTCATAGGTGCACTAACAGTGGGAACTGTCTCTCTTCAAAGCTCCGATCGTTTTCTTCACAAGGGTCTAATTGAACATGTCAAACAGCGCATTTGCATGGGAATGATTATTTTTTACTTTGTGAGCCAGAGGCTTTCGCATCTGTACCAAAAGAACGGCAACTCAGCACTCACACGGCAGAGCGGAGGATGCACTGTGGATGTGTGAAGGCTCCTAAAACAAGTCACAGATTCTGTATCAAACCAATATGGCTGATTATTTTCCAGCTGTTTCTCAAAAATGGTTGTGACCTCACAAATCTGGGCGCATCAAACGGTCTTTGTGTTGCAATCCAAACACATCAGCCTCACGAACTATAGGTTTGTGAAGCATAAGCACTTTTTTGTGAGTGTTTGTATGCATACAGTATCTATTTCTCTTCCTACATAACAGTCGTTTCGAGTATGATAGAGGTGAGCCGAGAGGAGCAAGTGTATTATCTTTTGCAGCTGTCAGCAATGTTTGCAGTTTTGTGCCGAAGCTCCACGGGGCTCCCACTAAATGCCATCAGGTTACGACTGTGGTTGTTTGCTTTTTTAATTATAGCAGGAATGCTTTTTGAAGCGTGCGATAAGCACTCCACGACTCCCTCTTACTCTGGGGTTGCAAGCACGCACGCAGCAGTGCCACCGTGCACCCACAAACACACATGCAAAACATACACAAACCCAGTTTCGGTAGTTGTCTGACTCGCAACATGTGCTAATCAATCTGTTGAGAGCAATCTGTCAGGAAATCTTTAGCTTTAAACAACCCAGTGTGAATAGGGATGAGGCCCTTTCCATGGGGCAGGGCACTGCAGGGACTTAGCAATAGCTGTCTTTACGCATCCCGGAGTGTCAATAAGGATTAGGAGCGAGCTTTTATCTCTACAAACACACAGACCAGTCACTCATTTAAATGGATGAACAATTCAGGTCTGCTCAATAAATAAAAAAAGAATATACTTCCATAAATACATTCAAATCCCAACTCCATTCAAATTCCAGCACCATATGCTTAATTTAAGATCTAATCTCCTGTTTTCTATTTCCACCAATTCACGGAAGGCAAATCTTTGTTCACATAGTTGTTTAAGACCTCAAAGGATAAACACAGACTACCTATTGTTGATGGCAATGCACCTTTATCCTCAACTTAAGACCCACAGTTCCTTTGAGAGTGCTGCTGGCAGATGCCGTATGCAAAGCAGGTGCACTGAGGGAAACATGCCCGACAAAAGAGACATTATTGCATTTCACAACCTCCCAAAAAGACGAGCGGAATATTAAAGGTGACACAACTGTATTTACACATCATTTCAATAGACCTAAAATAACCTCATTTCTATCTTGCTCTATCAAATAAAAGGAGGCAATAAAATCTGCCAAGAGAAGAACAAATAAAAGCAAATTTTGACATTTTGCTTTTTGACGCCTTCCATTTATAGGTCAGAGGAAACACCAGCCGACCTCTCATTGTTTTTAAATGCCATTTTGTAAGGCTGGGAAGCAGGAATTAATTAATGCGTGGGTAGCTGCCACTGTCAAGAGGCAGCACATTAAAATCAATGATTAATAAATTCAAAACACACAACAAACTCAGCTGGGAGATGAAAATAGTATTGTGTGCTCCATAGGAAGCAGCCCCATTGCGGGTCCTCCCACTGAACGAGGCGTCCACTCAGATGGCTAATGGAAAGTAGCCGGTGCCAGCTGTGTGCCTGTGAATAAAATCACTTTAATTAAAGGAATTACAATGGAAAAGGAACCGGGGATGTGTGGAGTAGTATCGACAGGAAACGGCCTCTCATGTGTGACACACACACACATATACACATTATGAAATCCCATAAAGACTTAAAAGAACAGAGTGCCTTTGAGCTCGCATTATTAAATAGGCCTAATCCACACATGCTCTATTGTACTATACAGCTCTAAGATTTACTCCAAATATGTCCCCCTCAGTCTAAATTGCAGAGGAAGATACAGACACTTTAGTAATGTCTGGGAGCGTGACACCCACTGAAGAACAAACGTGTCTTGAACAAATAGCAAATCCCTAAATACAATTAAATAAGGTATTTGTTTGCCTAAGCAGGGACAACAAAATTAATGACAGGCAAATACTAGATCATGCTGGTCGTCTGTGGGGAAATGCTAATAGGAATGGTTTTATTTAACCTTTTATCAAGCATATCATGAGATTGGAGGACTTTGCCAAGGATGTTTTTAGAAGGTCTTGACACAGACTTCCAGAACCAGATGCAATTCACAAATGGCTCTTGAACATTTTCGGAAAAGTAAAATATTTGGCGCCATGGGCACCAGAAACAATGGCATACAGTATGCAGCGAGGAGTTGGTGAGGGACTGAATGAAGAGACAAGAAAATATGAGTCACTGTTCAATAACGTTTTTGTCCCTCCACTTTGTTATGTACAATGATGTGATGTGTATCAAACTCTTCATTTTAATGCACTTGCAACTGAATGTTGGAACATTTATTTTACATTATTCTCTCCTTCCAACATCAGATGCTCTTAAACAACTGTTGAATTATATGGAACAAAGATGTATGTAGGTTTTTACCTGCAAAACATTACGTGTTTATATTGCATATAGAATCATTTAAAAATAGTTACCAAATCAGGGCTAAATACATACCGAGATGAGCAAAATAAATGTGGAACATTTTTAAATTAAGGAGGTATTGTTTATTAAATAAATATCATAAATGTGACATTTCTACTTTTAGACAATGTTTCACTGGTTTCAATATGAAATGGCAACACACCACTTAAGATGTAAATTGAAACCAGAAGATACAGAGGTGTGGTTGAAGACAGAAGAATCTGTGAATACTAAAAACTGAACGAGCTGAAAAATGAAAATAATTTTGTTATCTACTGTCCTTTATAATGATTTGCAACAAGCATTGTTTTTAAGGTTTATGTTTAAGACTTTAAGACCTACTACAGGTAAAATCATCATGGATGCTATTTACTTATAATCTCAATCACATATAAAATGTCTTAACCGACGAGATTTGATGCATACATGTAGAATTTGTTTGGTTTCTGTTATGTTTGGTTAAATAATTAATAAAAATAATTTATATTTGTGATGCCGAGTGTATATTTTTATTCAATTCCCACTGTTGGAGATCTCCTGGGATGTTAAATGTAGGCTGTTTGTACATTTCTGAGGTCAGAATAGTGTGCTGTTAGATGCTGGTGGGTTACAAACATATACATACATATTAATGTGTCTGAATAATCGTAAAAGGGACGGGTCATTTAAATGTCCAGACATGAAGAAAAAACAATGAATTCATTCAATAATTATAATAATAATAATAATAACAAAAAACAACAACAACAACAGTCCATCATTTATTAATCTATGACAATGCAAAAGTAATCCAACCCTTGTTTCTTTTATACGTACGGGATATGTTTTCTCATTGACTTACTTACAGGCCATAGCTGTGAAGCCAGGTCATCTGTTCTATTTAAAGCCCTTTTAAATCTCCCTTTTTACTATTAATCATACACTATGAATTACAAAAGACTAGAGAGTGCATAATGGATTCATTATCAAATGATAGACCTTTTTTGACTTTATTCCATGTAGGTGTGCCAGTTTCAGTCCAGGACACTGAGGCATAGCAGCTCACTGACATGGCTTATTATTAATATTATCATTTAGTGGAACAGAGCCATCATCAGTTACATATATGCCTTCATTGCTATTACAAGTTGAAGGTATCTGCTATGAAACAGGTCTATACACTGTATTCATACTCATTTTGGGGGGGGGAAAGGATTGTACAAACTAAACGGAACACTTCTTCGCGTCACGATACCTTCCCTTTTTCAGAGAAAGGTTATTGTGTTTTTTTACTGCACCTTCTTAGGTGCTTCCAAATGGAAAAATGGAGAATTCATGGAGCATATTCACAGTACTTGTGATTTGAATCCACCTTACCCATAGTCTTGTGCACTTACCCATTTCAGTTACCGAATCCTGAAAAGCCGTTGTTCAAGGTCTTTTGTGTATATTTTGCCTCCTTATTAATATTGCTGTCTGGGTCCATTTCTCCATACATTGAGGAAACGCAGAATTGCCACAAATTTGATCCCATGTATCTCATCATATCATATCATCGAGTAATACACCCAAGTCACTTTCCCAAACACTTTGCAAGTTTTATTTTCCCCGCCGCTAGTTGTGGGGCCATGAGACATGTCCCAGAAAGCATCTTTTAAGCATGATGTAGTTGCGTGTATCTCCAGAACTGAGATCTAGACAAACCTTATTGATGCAATAGGTTATCAAATTATTTAAATGTATACTCACAATACAAATCTCCCAGTTTATGGGTTCCCTTGTCAAAATAATCCTTCCACAAAAAGGGAAGCTTATCAATACAAGGCTTTGGATTCAACAAAGCTCTAGAAGCTTTATTCAAATATGAAATTCAACTTCATCATCCCAGTCATATTTTTCCATATGCCCTAAATTAGAGATATAATTGGGTGAGATTTAATATGTGTTGAAAGTTTAGTGAACGAATGGTGCAAGAGAGGAAGAGGAGCCCTTCTCGAGCATACCATGGTGGAGCCCTTTCCAGAGGCAATGCCAATGAAACAGACGTTTAGGGAGCACTAAACCTTCCTGTTGGACAGGCTGCTTTATCCTCCCTAGATTCATTTGGTAAAGCTTAACATTACAAATAGTTTTTTTACAGATTCCATCAAATATCTTAATGTATTTAGAGGGGACCTGAAGTGGAAGAGACTGTAGCAAACTATTACGTTTTTGGATAGTTAATGGTATGTTAAAAACATTTTCTCTTTGCATCGCACCATTTATACAAAATTAATTTTCTTTCTGTGTGTCCTCTTAGAGGAGAGAGCATGAAGCTCTGAATCTGTGGTTCAGCAAGTGGTCCTGCATTTAATTAGAGTAGCCACAAGAGGGAGGCAGATACACATTTAAAACAGTATAACAGAAAGACAAGCATGTACAGCAAAAGTCCCTGAGCATTTCAACAGACATGTTTCTCACAGTCTAAGGGTACTTCAGGGTTTCTGGAGGCTCCTGAACAATCACCAGCCCGTCAGAAACTCAAATTGATCAACGGAAAATCATGCAAGATTTGTATACAGTATATGCTGCTGCCATGCGTGTGATTAGCATACACCATAAGATAAACGTATCCCTTTGAGTTCTTGAAAAACAGCAATCATAGGCGTTGGGATAGTCAATAGCTCACTCCGCTGTTGTGAATTAGCCTAAGTCAATAAAATATTTAACAGTAAGAGAAGAGAAACTAAGTCAGCTGGTGACATCAAAGTGTCTGCAAATGTACACTGGAGCAACTTGTTTACATGGGACGGTAGCAAGGCCCTGAGGGAGGTCTGGCCTGGTTCTGACTCCGCTCAGCTAGAGCAAACAACACCAATGGCAGCGTCAACATACAGAGAAGAAACTAACCACTGGAGACAAACAAGTCTAAATCTATGCTGGTGGTTAAACAAGATCATCATTGTGGTTGCTGGTCTAGTTTATGTGTGGCTATTCACAGTCTCCAGTGCTTAATTGTAGAGCTGGTTCTAGTATGGCAGTTGATGAAGATCAAAAGCTTATTTGTTTTTTTTATAAAAGTGGCACAGAAAATTAGGGATAATTGCGAAAGGTCTGTCTTGAATTAGCATTCAAGTTCATAATGCTAACTCAGAGCTACTCTGAGCAGACATTCAAGTCTGTTTTATTTCATAACTTTGAAATGGACATCATTAAGAGACATCAAGAACTCAGCATTTTAATTCACAGAGAAGAGAACTGACACGTTCAGACAAATCTGTGATGTTCACGGCGACAGAGCAGTATATATTAAACATATAATATGAAGAGCAACAATACACTCAACTCAAACAAAGCAACAGTGAACCATAAGAAGGATTGATAGATGAAGATAAGATGACCTCAGCTCTCTTAGCTCAGTCTGTTGCAATGCTCTCCTTGTCATCATGACTTTTGATGCTTTCTTTGTATAATACCTAATGAAAATTAACATATGTGTAATATGCAACACTCAATAACTTTCACAGTATCTATCCTTTCTATTTTGAATAACAAGACTTTAGGGTGTCTTTCTAGTGTGCATTGCTATATGTCTCAGTTATTCTTCTCTCTTGTTATCCCATTAATCTGGCTAGCTGCAAAAATGTCCTAACTGTCAAAGTGAATCAAACGCTTTCTGAAGAACCAGTGACGTTTAATGCTTCAGACGTCATCAGTCATGTGGTATACTTAATTTGACACAATCTCTGACAACATGTATTAAAACAGTGCGCTTTACAGGAGTTAAACAAGCTACTGAGTTTAGTTCCATTTGTCCATATCTACTATTATGTAAAGATCAAGGCAAGATCCAAACTTTCTCAGGCAGTCGTTAAGTTGTCCGGCCACAATAAATTGTATTAATGGCAAATCCTGTTTTCATTGGTCATGTGATTCTAATTCTTGTTACTCTGTTAATTAAATATCCAAGCTTTCTCGGGCTACAATCCTAATTTGAACCATTTCTGGACAGTCCGGAATCCTTGATTGAATCTATGAGCATATCCAAAGTAACAACATGTAACATCAATATGACAGTACACCCAATAAATGCACCACATGTGTTGTGAGTGTTTTACCAGGTGCAGTGTACTATTGTATGAAGCTTTCTTGCTTATTAGGCTGATATCCAAACTTTCTTGGACTATCTTTAAGTGGTAAAGCTACCATGTAATTAATTTGTTTTGCTACCTTGAACCAATTGTTGACAGCCTGGATTCATTGATTGAGTCCGTCTATCCATTGTAATCCTGGCTAACCATAGTAGTCCCACAAAGTAGACTATTCTAAAGGGTCTAGTATACCCAATCCAACAATGAGTAGGCATTACATTGAAGAGGCAGGGGTTTATAGTCAACAAGCCAATCACATGTAACATCAATATGACTGTACACCCAATAAATGCACCACATGTGTTGTGAGTGTTTGACTAGGTGCAGTGTACTATTGTATGACGGTACCAGCATTCTTGCGCAGAGGCAATTTCATAGTCTATGAAGTTTTACTGAGACGTGATTATTGCTAGTTGAAAACTTTACCCAATACCCCGCCGGGATGACTTGAAACACAGTCAGCCTTGGCAATTTTTGTTAGTCTCCCAGGAGACTTTACATTCTGTATTCATGGCAAATTCAGTATTCATTGAACGTGTTGTTCTAATTCCTATTAGGCTGATATCCAAACTTTCTTGGACTGTCTTTAAGTGGTAAACCTACCATGTGAAATCCTGGAATCCTTGATAGAATTGGCTTATGCGCTATAGTCCTGGCTAATCAAAGTAGTCTCGCAAAGTAGGTTTCATTAAATGTCTAATATTTCCCAATTGAGCAACTACTGCCATTATATGGAAAATGTGCGGTCTGTGGACAACAATTCCCACCGGGATGAGTTTAAACACATTCAGAAAATCTGTGTTAGTCCTGCAAGCGAATTTACAGGTTCTATTAATGCCAAATCCTGAGGTAAGTGTGTTTCTAGTTAATGTTACTCTATGATATCATGGGCTGTGTTTAATTTGTTTTGCTACCTTGAACCAATTGTTGACAGCCTGGATTCATTGATTGAGTCCGTCTATCCATTGTAATCCTGGCTAACCATAGTAGTCCAACAAAGTAGACTATCTAAAGGGTCTAGTATACCCGATCCAACAATGAGTAGCATTACATTGAAGAGGCGGGGTTTATAGTCAACAAGCCAATCACATGTAACATCAATATGACTGTACACCCAATAAATGCACCACATGTGTTGTGAGTGTTTGACTAGGTGCAGTGTACTATTGTATGACGGTACCAGCATTCTTGCGCAGAGGCAATTTCATAGTCTATGAAGTTTTACTGAGACGTGATTATTGCTAGTTGAAAACTTTACCCAATACCCCGCCGGGATGACTTGAAACACAGTCAGCCTTGGCAATTTTTGTTAGTCTCCCAGGAGACTTTACGTTCTGTATTCATGGCAAATTCAGTATTCATTGAACGTGTTGTTCTAATTCCTATTAGGCTGATATCCAAACTTTCTTGGACTGTCTTTAAGTGGTAAACCTACCATGTGAAATCCTGGAATCCTTGATAGAATTGGCTTATGCGCTATAGTCCTGGCTAATCAAAGTAGTCTCGCAAAGTAGGTTTCATTAAATGTCTAATATTTCCCAATTGAGCTAACTACTGCCATTATATGGAAAATGGGTCTGTGGACAACAATTCCCACCGGGATGAGTTTAAACACATTCAGAAATCTGTGTTAGTCCTGCAAGCGAATTTACAGGTTCTATTAATGCCAAATCCTGAGGTAAGTGTGTTTCTAGTTAATGTTACTCTATGATATCATGGGCTGTGTTTAATTTGTTTTGCTACCTTGAACCAATTGTTGACAGCCTGGATTCATTGATTGAGTCCGTCTATCCATTGTAATCCTGGCTAACCATAGTAGTCCAACAAAGTAGACTATCTAAAGGGTCTAGTATACCCGATCCAACAATGAGTAGCATTACATTGAAGAGGCGGGGTTTATAGTCAACAAGCCAATCACATGTAACATCAATATGACTGTACACCCAATAAATGCACCACATGTGTTGTGAGTGTTTGACTAGGTGCAGTGTACTATTGTATGACGGTACCAGCATTCTTGCGCAGAGGCAATTTCATAGTCTATGAAGTTTTACTGAGACGTGATTATTGCTAGTTGAAAACTTTACCCAATACCCCGCCGGGATGACTTGAAACACAGTCAGCCTTGGCAATTTTTGTTAGTCTCCCAGGAGACTTTACATTCTGTATTCATGGCAAATTCAGTATTCATTGAACGTGTTGTTCTAATTCCTATTAGGCTGATATCCAAACTTTCTTGGACTGTCTTTAAGTGGTAAACCTACCATGTGAAATCCTGGAATCCTTGATAGAATTGGCTTATGCGCTATAGTCCTGGCTAATCAAAGTAGTCTCGCAAAGTAGGTTTCATTAAATGTCTAATATTTCCCAATTGAGCAACTACTGCCATTATATGGAAAATGTGCGGTCTGTGGACAACAATTCCCACCGGGATGAGTTTAAACACATTCAGAAAATCTGTGTTAGTCCTGCAAGCGAATTTACAGGTTCTATTAATGCCAAATCCTGAGGTAAGTGTGTTTCTAGTTAATGTTACTCTATGATATCATGGGCTGTGTTTAATTTGTTTTGCTACCTTGAACCAATTGTTGACAGCCTGGATTCATTGATTGAGTCCGTCTATCCATTGTAATCCTGGCTAACCATAGTAGTCCAACAAAGTAGACTATCTAAAGGGTCTAGTATACCCGATCCAACAATGAGTAGCATTACATTGAAGAGGCGGGGTTTATAGTCAACAAGCCAATCACATGTAACATCAATATGACTGTACACCCAATAAATGCACCACATGTGTTGTGAGTGTTTGACTAGGTGCAGTGTACTATTGTATGACGGTACCAGCATTCTTGCGCAGAGGCAATTTCATAGTCTATGAAGTTTTACTGAGACGTGATTATTGCTAGTTGAAAACTTTACCCAATACCCCGCCGGGATGACTTGAAACACAGTCAGCCTTGGCAATTTTTGTTAGTCTCCCAGGAGACTTTACGTTCTGTATTCATGGCAAATTCAGTATTCATTGAACGTGTTGTTCTAATTCCTATTAGGCTGATATCCAAACTTTCTTGGACTGTCTTTAAGTGGTAAACCTACCATGTGAAATCCTGGAATCCTTGATAGAATTGGCTTATGCGCTATAGTCCTGGCTAATCAAAGTAGTCTCGCAAAGTAGGTTTCATTAAATGTCTAATATTTCCCAATTGAGCTAACTACTGCCATTATATGGAAAATGTGCGGTCTGTGGACAACAATTCCCACCGGGATGAGTTTAAACACATTCAGAAATCTGTGTTAGTCCTGCAAGCGAATTTACAGGTTCTATTAATGCCAAATCCTGAGGTAAGTGTGTTTCTAGTTAATGTTACTCTATTATATCATGGGCTGTGTTTAATTTGTTTTGCTACCTTGAACCAATTGTTGACAGCCTGGATTCATTGATTGAGTCCGTCTATCCATTGTAATCCTGGCTAACCATAGTAGTCCAACAAAGTAGACTATCTAAAGGGTCTAGTATACCCGATCCAACAATGAGTAGCATTACATTGAAGAGGCGGGGTTTATAGTCAACAAGCCAATCACATGTAACATCAATATGACTGTACACCCAATAAATGCACCACATGTGTTGTGAGTGTTTGACTAGGTGCAGTGTACTATTGTATGACGGTACCAGCATTCTTGCGCAGAGGCAATTTCATAGTCTATGAAGTTTTACTGAGACGTGATTATTGCTAGTTGAAAACTTTACCCAATACCCCGCCGGGATGACTTGAAACACAGTCAGCCTTGGCAATTTTTGTTAGTCTCCCAGGAGACTTTACATTCTGTATTCATGGCAAATTCAGTATTCATTGAACGTGTTGTTCTAATTCCTATTAGGCTGATATCCAAACTTTCTTGGACTGTCTTTAAGTGGTAAACCTACCATGTGAAATCCTGGAATCCTTGATAGAATTGGCTTATGCGCTATAGTCCTGGCTAATCAAAGTAGTCTCGCAAAGTAGGTTTCATTAAATGTCTAATATTTCCCAATTGAGCAACTACTGCCATTATATGGAAAATGTGCGGTCTGTGGACAACAATTCCCACCGGGATGAGTTTAAACACATTCAGAAAATCTGTGTTAGTCCTGCAAGCGAATTTACAGGTTCTATTAATGCCAAATCCTGAGGTAAGTGTGTTTCTAGTTAATGTTACTCTATGATATCATGGGCTGTGTTTAATTTGTTTTGCTACCTTGAACCAATTGTTGACAGCCTGGATTCATTGATTGAGTCCGTCTATCCATTGTAATCCTGGCTAACCATAGTAGTCCAACAAAGTAGACTATCTAAAGGGTCTAGTATACCCGATCCAACAATGAGTAGCATTACATTGAAGAGGCGGGGTTTATAGTCAACAAGCCAATCACATGTAACATCAATATGACTGTACACCCAATAAATGCACCACATGTGTTGTGAGTGTTTGACTAGGTGCAGTGTACTATTGTATGACGGTACCAGCATTCTTGCGCAGAGGCAATTTCATAGTCTATGAAGTTTTACTGAGACGTGATTATTGCTAGTTGAAAACTTTACCCAATACCCCGCCGGGATGACTTGAAACACAGTCAGCCTTGGCAATTTTTGTTAGTCTCCCAGGAGACTTTACATTCTGTATTCATGGCAAATTCAGTATTCATTGAACGTGTTGTTCTAATTCCTATTAGGCTGATATCCAAACTTTCTTGGACTGTCTTTAAGTGGTAAACCTACCATGTGAAATCCTGGAATCCTTGATAGAATTGGCTTATGCGCTATAGTCCTGGCTAATCAAAGTAGTCTCGCAAAGTAGGTTTCATTAAATGTCTAATATTTCCCAATTGAGCAACTACTGCCATTATATGGAAAATGTGCGGTCTGTGGACAACAATTCCCACCGGGATGAGTTTAAACACATTCAGAAAATCTGTGTTAGTCCTGCAAGCGAATTTACAGGTTCTATTAATGCCAAATCCTGAGGTAAGTGTGTTTCTAGTTAATGTTACTCTATGATATCATGGGCTGTGTTTAATTTGTTTTGCTACCTTGAACCAATTGTTGACAGCCTGGATTCATTGATTGAGTCCGTCTATCCATTGTAATCCTGGCTAACCATAGTAGTCCAACAAAGTAGACTATCTAAAGGGTCTAGTATACCCGATCCAACAATGAGTAGCATTACATTGAAGAGGCGGGGTTTATAGTCAACAAGCCAATCACATGTAACATCAATATGACTGTACACCCAATAAATGCACCACATGTGTTGTGAGTGTTTGACTAGGTGCAGTGTACTATTGTATGACGGTACCAGCATTCTTGCGCAGAGGCAATTTCATAGTCTATGAAGTTTTACTGAGACGTGATTATTGCTAGTTGAAAACTTTACCCAATACCCCGCCGGGATGACTTGAAACACAGTCAGCCTTGGCAATTTTTGTTAGTCTCCCAGGAGACTTTACATTCTGTATTCATGGCAAATTCAGTATTCATTGAACGTGTTGTTCTAATTCCTATTAGGCTGATATCCAAACTTTCTTGGACTGTCTTTAAGTGGTAAACCTACCATGTGAAATCCTGGAATCCTTGATAGAATTGGCTTATGCGCTATAGTCCTGGCTAATCAAAGTAGTCTCGCAAAGTAGGTTTCATTAAATGTCTAATATTTCCCAATTGAGCAACTACTGCCATTATATGGAAAATGTGCGGTCTGTGGACAACAATTCCCACCGGGATGAGTTTAAACACATTCAGAAATCTGTGTTAGTCCTGCAAGCGAATTTACAGGTTCTATTAATGCCAAATCCTGAGGTAAGTGTGTTTCTAGTTAATGTTACTCTATGATATCATGGGCTGTGTTTAATTTGTTTTGCTACCTTGAACCAATTGTTGACAGCCTGGATTCATTGATTGAGTCCGTCTATCCATTGTAATCCTGGCTAACCATAGTAGTCCAACAAAGTAGACTATCTAAAGGGTCTAGTATACCCGATCCAACAATGAGTAGCATTACATTGAAGAGGCGGGGTTTATAGTCAACAAGCCAATCACATGTAACATCAATATGACTGTACACCCAATAAATGCACCACATGTGTTGTGAGTGTTTGACTAGGTGCAGTGTACTATTGTATGACGGTACCAGCATTCTTGCGCAGAGGCAATTTCATAGTCTATGAAGTTTTACTGAGACGTGATTATTGCTAGTTGAAAACTTTACCCAATACCCCGCCGGGATGACTTGAAACACAGTCAGCCTTGGCAATTTTTGTTAGTCTCCCAGGAGACTTTACATTCTGTATTCATGGCAAATTCAGTATTCATTGAACGTGTTGTTCTAATTCCTATTAGGCTGATATCCAAACTTTCTTGGACTGTCTTTAAGTGGTAAACCTACCATGTGAAATCCTGGAATCCTTGATAGAATTGGCTTATGCGCTATAGTCCTGGCTAATCAAAGTAGTCTCGCAAAGTAGGTTTCATTAAATGTCTAATATTTCCCAATTGAGCAACTACTGCCATTATATGGAAAATGTGCGGTCTGTGGACAACAATTCCCACCGGGATGAGTTTAAACACATTCAGAAATCTGTGTTAGTCCTGCAAGCGAATTTACAGGTTCTATTAATGCCAAATCCTGAGGTAAGTGTGTTTCTAGTTAATGTTACTCTATTATATCATGGGCTGTGTTTAATTTGTTTTGCTACCTTGAACCAATTGTTGACAGCCTGGATTCATTGATTGAGTCCGTCTATCCATTGTAATCCTGGCTAACCATAGTAGTCCAACAAAGTAGACTATCTAAAGGGTCTAGTATACCCGATCCAACAATGAGTAGCATTACATTGAAGAGGCGGGGTTTATAGTCAACAAGCCAATCACATGTAACATCAATATGACTGTACACCCAATAAATGCACCACATGTGTTGTGAGTGTTTGACTAGGTGCAGTGTACTATTGTATGACGGTACCAGCATTCTTGCGCAGAGGCAATTTCATAGTCTATGAAGTTTTACTGAGACGTGATTATTGCTAGTTGAAAACTTTACCCAATACCCCGCCGGGATGACTTGAAACACAGTCAGCCTTGGCAATTTTTGTTAGTCTCCCAGGAGACTTTACATTCTGTATTCATGGCAAATTCAGTATTCATTGAACGTGTTGTTCTAATTCCTATTAGGCTGATATCCAAACTTTCTTGGACTGTCTTTAAGTGGTAAACCTACCATGTGAAATCCTGGAATCCTTGATAGAATTGGCTTATGCGCTATAGTCCTGGCTAATCAAAGTAGTCTCGCAAAGTAGGTTTCATTAAATGTCTAATATTTCCCAATTGAGCAACTACTGCCATTATATGGAAAATGTGCGGTCTGTGGACAACAATTCCCACCGGGATGAGTTTAAACACATTCAGAAAATCTGTGTTAGTCCTGCAAGCGAATTTACAGGTTCTATTAATGCCAAATCCTGAGGTAAGTGTGTTTCTAGTTAATGTTACTCTATGATATCATGGGCTGTGTTTAATTTGTTTTGCTACCTTGAACCAATTGTTGACAGCCTGGATTCATTGATTGAGTCCGTCTATCCATTGTAATCCTGGCTAACCATAGTAGTCCAACAAAGTAGACTATCTAAAGGGTCTAGTATACCCGATCCAACAATGAGTAGCATTACATTGAAGAGGCGGGGTTTATAGTCAACAAGCCAATCACATGTAACATCAATATGACTGTACACCCAATAAATGCACCACATGTGTTGTGAGTGTTTGACTAGGTGCAGTGTACTATTGTATGACGGTACCAGCATTCTTGCGCAGAGGCAATTTCATAGTCTATGAAGTTTTACTGAGACGTGATTATTGCTAGTTGAAAACTTTACCCAATACCCCGCCGGGATGACTTGAAACACAGTCAGCCTTGGCAATTTTTGTTAGTCTCCCAGGAGACTTTACATTCTGTATTCATGGCAAATTCAGTATTCATTGAACGTGTTGTTCTAATTCCTATTAGGCTGATATCCAAACTTTCTTGGACTGTCTTTAAGTGGTAAACCTACCATGTGAAATCCTGGAATCCTTGATAGAATTGGCTTATGCGCTATAGTCCTGGCTAATCAAAGTAGTCTCGCAAAGTAGGTTTCATTAAATGTCTAATATTTCCCAATTGAGCAACTACTGCCATTATATGGAAAATGTGCGGTCTGTGGACAACAATTCCCACCGGGATGAGTTTAAACACATTCAGAAAATCTGTGTTAGTCCTGCAAGCGAATTTACAGGTTCTATTAATGCCAAATCCTGAGGTAAGTGTGTTTCTAGTTAATGTTACTCTATGATATCATGGGCTGTGTTTAATTTGTTTTGCTACCTTGAACCAATTGTTGACAGCCTGGATTCATTGATTGAGTCCGTCTATCCATTGTAATCCTGGCTAACCATAGTAGTCCAACAAAGTAGACTATCTAAAGGGTCTAGTATACCCGATCCAACAATGAGTAGCATTACATTGAAGAGGCGGGGTTTATAGTCAACAAGCCAATCACATGTAACATCAATATGACTGTACACCCAATAAATGCACCACATGTGTTGTGAGTGTTTGACTAGGTGCAGTGTACTATTGTATGACGGTACCAGCATTCTTGCGCAGAGGCAATTTCATAGTCTATGAAGTTTTACTGAGACGTGATTATTGCTAGTTGAAAACTTTACCCAATACCCCGCCGGGATGACTTGAAACACAGTCAGCCTTGGCAATTTTTGTTAGTCTCCCAGGAGACTTTACATTCTGTATTCATGGCAAATTCAGTATTCATTGAACGTGTTGTTCTAATTCCTATTAGGCTGATATCCAAACTTTCTTGGACTGTCTTTAAGTGGTAAACCTACCATGTGAAATCCTGGAATCCTTGATAGAATTGGCTTATGCGCTATAGTCCTGGCTAATCAAAGTAGTCTCGCAAAGTAGGTTTCATTAAATGTCTAATATTTCCCAATTGAGCAACTACTGCCATTATATGGAAAATGTGCGGTCTGTGGACAACAATTCCCACCGGGATGAGTTTAAACACATTCAGAAAATCTGTGTTAGTCCTGCAAGCGAATTTACAGGTTCTATTAATGCCAAATCCTGAGGTAAGTGTGTTTCTAGTTAATGTTACTCTATTATATCATGGGCTGTGTTTAATTTGTTTTGCTACCTTGAACCAATTGTTGACAGCCTGGATTCATTGATTGAGTCCGTCTATCCATTGTAATCCTGGCTAACCATAGTAGTCCAACAAAGTAGACTATCTAAAGGGTCTAGTATACCCGATCCAACAATGAGTAGCATTACATTGAAGAGGCGGGGTTTATAGTCAACAAGCCAATCACATGTAACATCAATATGACTGTACACCCAATAAATGCACCACATGTGTTGTGAGTGTTTGACTAGGTGCAGTGTACTATTGTATGACGGTACCAGCATTCTTGCGCAGAGGCAATTTCATAGTCTATGAAGTTTTACTGAGACGTGATTATTGCTAGTTGAAAACTTTACCCAATACCCCGCCGGGATGACTTGAAACACAGTCAGCCTTGGCAATTTTTGTTAGTCTCCCAGGAGACTTTACATTCTGTATTCATGGCAAATTCAGTATTCATTGAACGTGTTGTTCTAATTCCTATTAGGCTGATATCCAAACTTTCTTGGACTGTCTTTAAGTGGTAAACCTACCATGTGAAATCCTGGAATCCTTGATAGAATTGGCTTATGCGCTATAGTCCTGGCTAATCAAAGTAGTCTCGCAAAGTAGGTTTCATTAAATGTCTAATATTTCCCAATTGAGCAACTACTGCCATTATATGGAAAATGTGCGGTCTGTGGACAACAATTCCCACCGGGATGAGTTTAAACACATTCAGAAAATCTGTGTTAGTCCTGCAAGCGAATTTACAGGTTCTATTAATGCCAAATCCTGAGGTAAGTGTGTTTCTAGTTAATGTTACTCTATGATATCATGGGCTGTGTTTAATTTGTTTTGCTACCTTGAACCAATTGTTGACAGCCTGGATTCATTGATTGAGTCCGTCTATCCATTGTAATCCTGGCTAACCATAGTAGTCCAACAAAGTAGACTATCTAAAGGGTCTAGTATACCCGATCCAACAATGAGTAGCATTACATTGAAGAGGCGGGGTTTATAGTCAACAAGCCAATCACATGTAACATCAATATGACTGTACACCCAATAAATGCACCACATGTGTTGTGAGTGTTTGACTAGGTGCAGTGTACTATTGTATGACGGTACCAGCATTCTTGCGCAGAGGCAATTTCATAGTCTATGAAGTTTTACTGAGACGTGATTATTGCTAGTTGAAAACTTTACCCAATACCCCGCCGGGATGACTTGAAACACAGTCAGCCTTGGCAATTTTTGTTAGTCTCCCAGGAGACTTTACATTCTGTATTCATGGCAAATTCAGTATTCATTGAACGTGTTGTTCTAATTCCTATTAGGCTGATATCCAAACTTTCTTGGACTGTCTTTAAGTGGTAAACCTACCATGTGAAATCCTGGAATCCTTGATAGAATTGGCTTATGCGCTATAGTCCTGGCTAATCAAAGTAGTCTCGCAAAGTAGGTTTCATTAAATGTCTAATATTTCCCAATTGAGCAACTACTGCCATTATATGGAAAATGTGCGGTCTGTGGACAACAATTCCCACCGGGATGAGTTTAAACACATTCAGAAAATCTGTGTTAGTCCTGCAAGCGAATTTACAGGTTCTATTAATGCCAAATCCTGAGGTAAGTGTGTTTCTAGTTAATGTTACTCTATGATATCATGGGCTGTGTTTAATTTGTTTTGCTACCTTGAACCAATTGTTGACAGCCTGGATTCATTGATTGAGTCCGTCTATCCATTGTAATCCTGGCTAACCATAGTAGTCCAACAAAGTAGACTATCTAAAGGGTCTAGTATACCCGATCCAACAATGAGTAGCATTACATTGAAGAGGCGGGGTTTATAGTCAACAAGCCAATCACATGTAACATCAATATGACTGTACACCCAATAAATGCACCACATGTGTTGTGAGTGTTTGACTAGGTGCAGTGTACTATTGTATGACGGTACCAGCATTCTTGCGCAGAGGCAATTTCATAGTCTATGAAGTTTTACTGAGACGTGATTATTGCTAGTTGAAAACTTTACCCAATACCCCGCCGGGATGACTTGAAACACAGTCAGCCTTGGCAATTTTTGTTAGTCTCCCAGGAGACTTTACATTCTGTATTCATGGCAAATTCAGTATTCATTGAACGTGTTGTTCTAATTCCTATTAGGCTGATATCCAAACTTTCTTGGACTGTCTTTAAGTGGTAAACCTACCATGTGAAATCCTGGAATCCTTGATAGAATTGGCTTATGCGCTATAGTCCTGGCTAATCAAAGTAGTCTCGCAAAGTAGGTTTCATTAAATGTCTAATATTTCCCAATTGAGCAACTACTGCCATTATATGGAAAATGTGCGGTCTGTGGACAACAATTCCCACCGGGATGAGTTTAAACACATTCAGAAAATCTGTGTTAGTCCTGCAAGCGAATTTACAGGTTCTATTAATGCCAAATCCTGAGGTAAGTGTGTTTCTAGTTAATGTTACTCTATGATATCATGGGCTGTGTTTAATTTGTTTTGCTACCTTGAACCAATTGTTGACAGCCTGGATTCATTGATTGAGTCCGTCTATCCATTGTAATCCTGGCTAACCATAGTAGTCCAACAAAGTAGACTATCTAAAGGGTCTAGTATACCCGATCCAACAATGAGTAGCATTACATTGAAGAGGCGGGGTTTATAGTCAACAAGCCAATCACATGTAACATCAATATGACTGTACACCCAATAAATGCACCACATGTGTTGTGAGTGTTTGACTAGGTGCAGTGTACTATTGTATGACGGTACCAGCATTCTTGCGCAGAGGCAATTTCATAGTCTATGAAGTTTTACTGAGACGTGATTATTGCTAGTTGAAAACTTTACCCAATACCCCGCCGGGATGACTTGAAACACAGTCAGCCTTGGCAATTTTTGTTAGTCTCCCAGGAGACTTTACATTCTGTATTCATGGCAAATTCAGTATTCATTGAACGTGTTGTTCTAATTCCTATTAGGCTGATATCCAAACTTTCTTGGACTGTCTTTAAGTGGTAAACCTACCATGTGAAATCCTGGAATCCTTGATAGAATTGGCTTATGCGCTATAGTCCTGGCTAATCAAAGTAGTCTCGCAAAGTAGGTTTCATTAAATGTCTAATATTTCCCAATTGAGCAACTACTGCCATTATATGGAAAATGTGCGGTCTGTGGACAACAATTCCCACCGGGATGAGTTTAAACACATTCAGAAAATCTGTGTTAGTCCTGCAAGCGAATTTACAGGTTCTATTAATGCCAAATCCTGAGGTAAGTGTGTTTCTAGTTAATGTTACTCTATGATATCATGGGCTGTGTTTAATTTGTTTTGCTACCTTGAACCAATTGTTGACAGCCTGGATTCATTGATTGAGTCCGTCTATCCATTGTAATCCTGGCTAACCATAGTAGTCCAACAAAGTAGACTATCTAAAGGGTCTAGTATACCCGATCCAACAATGAGTAGCATTACATTGAAGAGGCGGGGTTTATAGTCAACAAGCCAATCACATGTAACATCAATATGACTGTACACCCAATAAATGCACCACATGTGTTGTGAGTGTTTGACTAGGTGCAGTGTACTATTGTATGACGGTACCAGCATTCTTGCGCAGAGGCAATTTCATAGTCTATGAAGTTTTACTGAGACGTGATTATTGCTAGTTGAAAACTTTACCCAATACCCCGCCGGGATGACTTGAAACACAGTCAGCCTTGGCAATTTTTGTTAGTCTCCCAGGAGACTTTACATTCTGTATTCATGGCAAATTCAGTATTCATTGAACGTGTTGTTCTAATTCCTATTAGGCTGATATCCAAACTTTCTTGGACTGTCTTTAAGTGGTAAACCTACCATGTGAAATCCTGGAATCCTTGATAGAATTGGCTTATGCGCTATAGTCCTGGCTAATCAAAGTAGTCTCGCAAAGTAGGTTTCATTAAATGTCTAATATTTCCCAATTGAGCAACTACTGCCATTATATGGAAAATGTGCGGTCTGTGGACAACAATTCCCACCGGGATGAGTTTAAACACATTCAGAAATCTGTGTTAGTCCTGCAAGCGAATTTACAGGTTCTATTAATGCCAAATCCTGAGGTAAGTGTGTTTCTAGTTAATGTTACTCTATGATATCATGGGCTGTGTTTAATTTGTTTTGCTACCTTGAACCAATTGTTGACAGCCTGGATTCATTGATTGAGTCCGTCTATCCATTGTAATCCTGGCTAACCATAGTAGTCCAACAAAGTAGACTATCTAAAGGGTCTAGTATACCCGATCCAACAATGAGTAGCATTACATTGAAGAGGCGGGGTTTATAGTCAACAAGCCAATCACATGTAACATCAATATGACTGTACACCCAATAAATGCACCACATGTGTTGTGAGTGTTTGACTAGGTGCAGTGTACTATTGTATGACGGTACCAGCATTCTTGCGCAGAGGCAATTTCATAGTCTATGAAGTTTTACTGAGACGTGATTATTGCTAGTTGAAAACTTTACCCAATACCCCGCCGGGATGACTTGAAACACAGTCAGCCTTGGCAATTTTTGTTAGTCTCCCAGGAGACTTTACATTCTGTATTCATGGCAAATTCAGTATTCATTGAACGTGTTGTTCTAATTCCTATTAGGCTGATATCCAAACTTTCTTGGACTGTCTTTAAGTGGTAAACCTACCATGTGAAATCCTGGAATCCTTGATAGAATTGGCTTATGCGCTATAGTCCTGGCTAATCAAAGTAGTCTCGCAAAGTAGGTTTCATTAAATGTCTAATATTTCCCAATTGAGCAACTACTGCCATTATATGGAAAATGTGCGGTCTGTGGACAACAATTCCCACCGGGATGAGTTTAAACACATTCAGAAAATCTGTGTTAGTCCTGCAAGCGAATTTACAGGTTCTATTAATGCCAAATCCTGAGGTAAGTGTGTTTCTAGTTAATGTTACTCTATGATATCATGGGCTGTGTTTAATTTGTTTTGCTACCTTGAACCAATTGTTGACAGCCTGGATTCATTGATTGAGTCCGTCTATCCATTGTAATCCTGGCTAACCATAGTAGTCCAACAAAGTAGACTATCTAAAGGGTCTAGTATACCCGATCCAACAATGAGTAGCATTACATTGAAGAGGCGGGGTTTATAGTCAACAAGCCAATCACATGTAACATCAATATGACTGTACACCCAATAAATGCACCACATGTGTTGTGAGTGTTTGACTAGGTGCAGTGTACTATTGTATGACGGTACCAGCATTCTTGCGCAGAGGCAATTTCATAGTCTATGAAGTTTTACTGAGACGTGATTATTGCTAGTTGAAAACTTTACCCAATACCCCGCCGGGATGACTTGAAACACAGTCAGCCTTGGCAATTTTTGTTAGTCTCCCAGGAGACTTTACATTCTGTATTCATGGCAAATTCAGTATTCATTGAACGTGTTGTTCTAATTCCTATTAGGCTGATATCCAAACTTTCTTGGACTGTCTTTAAGTGGTAAACCTACCATGTGAAATCCTGGAATCCTTGATAGAATTGGCTTATGCGCTATAGTCCTGGCTAATCAAAGTAGTCTCGCAAAGTAGGTTTCATTAAATGTCTAATATTTCCCAATTGAGCAACTACTGCCATTATATGGAAAATGTGCGGTCTGTGGACAACAATTCCCACCGGGATGAGTTTAAACACATTCAGAAAATCTGTGTTAGTCCTGCAAGCGAATTTACAGGTTCTATTAATGCCAAATCCTGAGGTAAGTGTGTTTCTAGTTAATGTTACTCTATGATATCATGGGCTGTGTTTAATTTGTTTTGCTACCTTGAACCAATTGTTGACAGCCTGGATTCATTGATTGAGTCCGTCTATCCATTGTAATCCTGGCTAACCATAGTAGTCCAACAAAGTAGACTATCTAAAGGGTCTAGTATACCCGATCCAACAATGAGTAGCATTACATTGAAGAGGCGGGGTTTATAGTCAACAAGCCAATCACATGTAACATCAATATGACTGTACACCCAATAAATGCACCACATGTGTTGTGAGTGTTTGACTAGGTGCAGTGTACTATTGTATGACGGTACCAGCATTCTTGCGCAGAGGCAATTTCATAGTCTATGAAGTTTTACTGAGACGTGATTATTGCTAGTTGAAAACTTTACCCAATACCCCGCCGGGATGACTTGAAACACAGTCAGCCTTGGCAATTTTTGTTAGTCTCCCAGGAGACTTTACATTCTGTATTCATGGCAAATTCAGTATTCATTGAACGTGTTGTTCTAATTCCTATTAGGCTGATATCCAAACTTTCTTGGACTGTCTTTAAGTGGTAAACCTACCATGTGAAATCCTGGAATCCTTGATAGAATTGGCTTATGCGCTATAGTCCTGGCTAATCAAAGTAGTCTCGCAAAGTAGGTTTCATTAAATGTCTAATATTTCCCAATTGAGCAACTACTGCCAAAACTGAAACTGAAAACTGAAAAAAATCTGATTATCTCATTAAATCATCTACTAGTCCAGCCTTAGATGACAAAGATGACGGCTTTTGCAGGGGTGGTGTCCCTTTAAGTCAGCAATGTTGTATTTGAAGTATCTCTGAATCACTGCGAGGAATGGCTTTGTCAGTCCTTCATGGAGCCAACTGCACTAACAGCAATAATTCATCACCTGATGCTGTCAGGCAGAGAGAACACTTTTTTTTTTTTCAAATTAAAGTACAAACATGTTTATGTCAACAGTTGTATACTATTAAACCCATGAATGCTATACATACACAAATGGACTGGCTGATCTAGATACAATTTGATGTAGAACAAACTAAATGCAATATCTCATTTGTATCACAAGGAGAATGTGCACAGGACCAACTACACACTTACAATACTTTCTCACTTTGCGGCATCATCACTCAACCTGCCTGAAGGAAGCAGAACCAGCAGAAAAACCAGGAAGAAGCTGTTCTGTGATATTGTCCACTACATTCTGACTTAACATTGCCTGCATAAATGGAACATCAGGTTACATTGTTTATATTGCAAATTTGAATTACCATTTGAATATTGTCTACTGTACAGCGGGGAACGACGAGTATGTGAAAATGCAAATGAAAACTAGATTATTGCATTTTAAGTTTAATTACTATTAATAACACATACATATGTGGAACAACTATAATACTGTTGTGGAATTACATTTAAATGTATTTATTATATTATTATTAATTATAATAATAATAATAATACAAATTATTCTAATAAAGTTTTATATGGGTTTAAATAATCTTTGTTGTATATATGCTGGGAGCCAAAATCCACCTTTAATCAAATGTATCTGATTTAACGAAAGTTATCAGTGAACAGTGTTCATACACATTTTACATTTCCATTCCACACTTCTCCAGACTCATGTTTCCACTTCTCAGGAGAATTTAAGAGCATATCTGAGTACAGATAACCATATATAATATATAAAGATAATGTTTTATTATGTAAATAAATGCTTTTAAATCCAAATGTTAACATCTAAATTATATTCTGACTATGTATGCTACTAGGTTGGCCTGTAGCCGCTAATACCAATCAGTCAACACTAAATGGTGTATTGTGGTGTAGCCGAGGGGACATCATTACATTATTTATTAAAATAATAACAGAAATGAACGCCACACACGGCCAGTTCAACATGATTCATTCGAAGATGTAAACATTTGAAACTGTGTTGCTCTAAGTCACAAAAGAGCTCCACTCTGTTAACTTAAGCTGATCAACTCAATTCCCTCTAATTTGGCTTTGAGCCGTAAACTGTATTGCAGACAAAGCCAGTAGTTCTGAAGCACTGAGGTCAGAGGTGGAGATATTACACCACCCATGAAGTGCCTCACTTCAGCTACAGTCACTGCAGAAGGAGCCACTTTGACTACAACTGCTTCTCCAAGGTGAAGTATTTAAATATCTTAGATATTCACTTTAATTAGATATAAAACAGAGAAATCTCCATATTTGAGAGACTGAAGACAGCATGTTTAGACATGTTTGCATAAAAAAATTACTTCTACCATAACTCCATTTTCAAAATAGTTTGCGATCATTTTTCTGTTGATCACTTAGCGATGAGTCGACTATTCCTTTCCGCTCTTCTCACGGACACTAACACGGCTAACCCTAACCCATGCAGTCAATTCATTTATGTGGGTGGTACTGCCGTGATCCGCTGACATTAGCTTCAGTTTGTCAGCTTCCATCATCTCGCTCTGGCCCTCTCTCACTGGTCACGTTTGGCTACTGGCTGCCTGCTCCAAGCGGCATGAAAAACACTCTGCTTGTATGATCAATTTATTTAGAAAGAGTTGTATATTTTAGAAAACAGAAGAGGCGAATAGTCTGGAAACACAAATATTTCTCAATACTCTCTTTTCTTTATTACATACTTATCTAGAACTGGAAATTATGCAAAGTCAGTGGTGGAAAGTAACTAAATGCATTTACTGAGATACTGTACTTAAGTACAGTCTCTATGTACTTTACTTGAATATTTACATTTTGAGCTACTTTTTACCACTACTCCACAACATTTCAGAGGCAAGTATTGTACTTTTCACTGCACTACATGTATTTGTGGCTTTCGTTGCTTTGCAGATTCAGATTCATGATACAAAATATAATCAACAAATAATTTATGGCACCCACTCCACTTCCTAAATCATGCAGCCGGTAGAGAGAAGCTCATACTGGTCACAAAGTCAATGTAATAGGGTGGATTTTTTTCCCTTGACCACAAAAAGCGAAGCATTGTATGAATTTAAAGTAAACTTATTTTTAATTTGATGTATTTCCAAAAATGTCAACATCAAGGACCACGCTGGTTTCAAAACTGCCTCTGCTCGCTGAAACAACACCATGACACCACTAACAGGTTACTGACACATTAAAACAAGGACATGTTCCCTGTGTTACCCTAGTTTACTGATTACTCTCTGTAAATGTATTTTAACGGACGAACAATGACTGCCCAGAATGCAGGAAATAATTCCCAAAACAAGATATGAAAATGGGCAGCAGTTATATATAATATGTACAGTTGACAGCTAATTGAGCTTGCAGATGTTGCAGTCATCAGTGACAATGAGCAGTCCTGCTCACGACCAGCCTGTAAATCTCTGTCGTCACTGATAATAACATGGTGGACCTGCTGATGCCTTCCTGGTAATGTTTGGACTGATCTATGCACCTCAGCTATCCTAAAGGACTCACCAACAGAAGATTTCTACTCACCATTGCCTTAAAATGGTTCACAATGTGCCTTTGTACTTGTTAGTGTAATATTAATGTAACACTTTTACTTGACCGTTGTTAGTGATAAGTATGGCTAATATCACGTATCTTTGATTTTGTAGACATGAAAATGTAAATAAAAGTACAAATTTCCTTTGCATTTAATGTATTTGTTTTTTATGAATATTAATTTTTCTGTCCTTTAAATATGAAGTGCAGTGTGTTAAATGTGAGAGCAAGAAAATGGCAAGCTGTTGAATTTAGTTGTACTCAATGCAATTGATGCAATCAGTTGCCTCAAAGTTTTAAAGTTTTGAGTCACATGATTTTGAGTTTAATAAGTCAATGTGCTTGACTGATGAGTGATTACAAAGCACGAGAGACTCATACATGTGTACTATGTTGTTTATCCTGTACACACGACATCTATTGCACGTCTGTCCGTCCTGGGAGAGGGATCCCTCCTCAGTTGCTCTCCCTGAGGTTTCTTCCATTTTTCCCCCTGTACCGTAACTGTAACCTGTACAGTCTGTAAGACAAATGTATAATTTGTGATATTGGGCTATACAAATAAATGTTATTTTATTTTATTTGACATATTGAGTTTATTCAACATAAAAGAGTATGTTTGTGCACTTTTTTATTTTTTATTCTGTTAACTTAATCCCATGGGAGATGACTGCAAACTTTAAATTAACTAATTAAAACTTTAATTTAGCTGTAATCTATAGGTCCATGCAGTATGTAATCAAAATAGTTAAGCTCTGAAACATTTCACTTTTAATTTAACAAAAATTAAGGCAATCACTTGGGTTTCCAGTGTAACTCAGTTTTGTTTTAGAAGCAGTGAATCAGCTGCACGTCACAACTACCACCAACAGAGGGGAGTAGAACATTAAAGGTGTAACAAGCTGTTCAAAGCTAAATGTGAGCGTTAAATCCTCCGGTTTGTATATGTTGGCATTTTCCCCTTAAATATAACAAGAATGTGTCCTCACAGGACAATAAGTCAAAAATTGCAAACATGTATTACTATAATGGGAACATATTTGAATTGTGTCTCTCCTGATAGCTTGATCAACAAATTCCACATGAAACCCTGGATCTGTATTAGAATTCATGCACTTCTTACTTTCTATCTGTAGAAGCCGTTTTGCGTTCATGTTAGCATTTATTATTATATGTAATTGGACACAGGTAGAGGGAGCATACAGTTCTCACCAGTGAGCGACCCGAAAGAGCCAGTGAACAACCCGAACGCATCAGCGATAGATCAGTGACAGTGATCAATCAACAACCGAACCAGCTACTCACGCGGAACAGTGACAGACTACAACAGTGACAGTAATAGACCCAAACTACTATATTCTACAACCCAAACCCATCCATAACTACAACGGGAAGCTCCATCCGTGTAAGAACCCACACACCTACCTGTGTAGATGGCATAAGAACATTGGAACATTTGAAATTGGAAATTTGCCATTACACTATCTCTCTATTTTAACACTTAATGGAGCAAATAAAATTCATTAATTTTAACACTATTACACATAGAAACAAAATCTATGTTTATGGAACCCCCAAATAATAAATAAATAAAATAGACATTTTGAAATAAATAATAGTTGTAAATACATTGTGTTAAATTTAGAAATAAATTAACATCTCGTGAAATCATTGAAGAGTTTATTAAAACTCAATTCATTGCTACAAAATCATTAATTCATTTCCATTCATTGTTTCATTGTAGATATTTTAAAATGCATTCTTTCAAAAGTCAGTTTTTGTTTTATTCTGGCATTTTCTCCCTTGACATATACACTGCATCACTGCCTGACAGAAAGCCTTTTACTAAGAGGCAACTCAACTAAACAGTTCCTAGTATCTTTACCCAGGGAAGAGGAACAACTGGAGTCATGTTGACTGTGGAAACTCTACCCGGCAAAAGAGCCCCGATGAGGGAGGCGAAGTTGAGAGTAATAAAGAACTTTCTTTCTACAATGCTACATCAGTAAGTAACAAAACCTGTCTACTTATTAATACTACCGGATGTATCATAGCACTAAATTCGGGATTTCTAGAAATTAGATAAAATTATAATTCTATAAAATAGTTGATCACTGTCTACGTTACACAGTGTGTTTGGAAACAAATGCAGTGTGTCCCGGGTTAGAGTTTGTTGGTAGCTCTGAGGAAAACAAAAAATGGTCTGACGGTGGCAGCAACAATAATTCCATTTGGAAACGTTAAAGGGAAAAGTTAAGTTTCTGCTTTAATAACAAAAATGATGACGCATAACATGGAGCGGTGCCTGACAGAAAAAAACATTCACTAACTACCTCGACATAATAAAGAGCTGTAAAGGGGATATGGTGTGTGTCATTCCTGCCCGCAGAGCTACAGATGCTGAAGACGAGGCTCGGCATTGACGGTGGACTCAATACATTTAAAGGTAGTCATACGGTGGGCTGCACACTCTCCGGACAATATAATCAACTAGCGAAAGGAATCACAATTATTTTTTCATATTATTTAAAATATTGATACTGGTGTCACTTGTCCTCTAAATCAGGCTTTCTGTTTCTAAAACGGCATCATAACAGAGGGGGAAACTGTACAACAGGAGGCCCAGATGCTGTACATCTGTGGACACTGGAGAATTAAGGTCAGTGAATTTACCCTTCATGCATTTCTATATTATTTTACATGAGTGTTATGTAATAAGTGGATACTTTATTTGTACAATGGTCGCACATATATTTAAGTATTAGCTCATTTATAAACATGCCACGAGACCGTCATTCAAAATCTAGTTTTAAGAGCTTTATTATAAGTATTGTTATGTCGCGCTCACATGCTGGATATTCCTAATAAAGTTGTATTGAGTTAGATCGCGAGACTAATACATGGAGGACGGTTGGACTCACGAGCACTCTGAGGGAACATGTTCTAACGGAGGATTCCACGGTTGCTATGTTTGGTCTCCAGGTGCACAAGTTTAAATTAAACAAAAACAAACTTTCTGACAGCCAGAAAAACGGAATATTTCTACTTTCACTCGACGATTTATCTGAAAAGAAAACATCAACCTGCGACTTTTAGCATCTGGACCTCTACGGACACTGTCAACCTGACTTTCTTCGTGGAAGACGTGAGATTTGTACACTTTTTAAACCCTTGTTGTTTTCTATGTATTTTACATTGCATTGAGACTTTCCAAACCTCCTCAAAAATCACCGATATAATTGCAATATTTCAATTTTCCGCGTAAATGAATCAAATATGACTGAAGTTTGACTGTTGTGACTAAATACTGACCGTCCGTTTCATCTGTTGACAAGTTAGCATGCAAGTTAGCATCCTAGGCAAATAAAATATAATATAAACCATACACTGACTAAGTGATACAAGCAGTGACAATAATATTTCATCCTTATTATTTGAATATGCTCATAATTCACAAATGTTCTCTATATATTGTATAGTACGGTTTTCATGTATAAGTATTTTACACAAAACGTTTGAGAAATATAAAAATGTCATTGTGCCCCGAACAATACACACGGTGAGCAGCAGAGAGGTGATTATTAAGATACAGTCATACAGTCAAGATAGAAAGTCATTATGGTATAACACCTCATGGTGTGTTAACATGATGTGATGATGTGAGCAGTAGTCTGAAGGCTGTCTTTGTTTTTACCTTCAGATGGACGAGCACTACACGCTGACACCTGTCCTCTTTCCCAACCGCGGCCAGCCCAGCAGCCCACGGAGGACCCTGGCACCAGACTCCCACCCAACTGCACCTGACCATGTCTCCTTCTCTTGTTCCCCCTTTAGGACCTTCTACAGCTTTCCCCCTAGTTCCCACTACGGCTCCCTAACGGAACCTGACCCTGAGCCGAAGTGGATGAAGAACTTTAGGCTTCTGATGAACGATAGGAACCAGTTTGGCGGCAGGTGGACCAACACAGGCGCTGAACCTGCATATAAGTCTGACCCTGGAACCCACCATGGCATCCCACCTGGCTCTGACGCAGGATCCCACCCTGGCTCCTACCCTGGATCCCACCATGGCTCCCCACCTGGCTTGGACCCTGGATCCCACTATGGCTCCCCACCTGGCTTGGACCCTGGATCCCACCATGGCTCCCCACCTGGCTTGGACCCTGGTTCCCACCATGGCATCTCACCTGGCTCTGACGCTGGATCCCACCATGGCTCCCCACCTGGCTTGGACCCTGGATCCCACCATGGCTCCCCACCTGGCTTGGACCCTGGATCCCACCATGGCTCCCCACCTGGCTCTGATGCTGGATCCCACCATGGCTCGCCACCTGGTTGCTTCACTTGGAACCCCCCCAAGACTCCCTCTTCCTCCTCTTCCAGCTCTTCTTCTCGCTCTTCTTCTAATCTCTTCTGCAGAATAGCCCCAAGGTCAGAAGAGGAACACTGGACTTGTGTGCTGTCAGATGTTCCAACCAGGATCACCCTAAGAAGGCGGCAGATGGCGAAATCCACTTACCAACCTGAAGTACCCAGTGAGCCTTTAGAAGTGTGCCCCCCTCACAGACCTGTGGCACCCAGTGAGCCTTTAGAAGTGCGCCCCCCTCACAGACCTGTGGCACCCAGTGAGCCTCGGCCGTTGTGGAGCGGACCTGAGCCGAAGTGGGTGAAGAACATGAAGCTCTTGAGGAAGAACAGAAACCAGTTTGGCAGCAGGTGGAGCAAGAGAGGCGCTGAACCCACAGGTAAGTCTGCAGGTGAGTCTGCAGGTGAGTCTGCAAGTAAGCGCTTTCGTTCTTAAGCTTAATTTTTAATTCATTTTCTTTGTAATTGAATTGCTTTATTGTTTCCATTTGATTTATTTTGAATTTCTTGGAATTATTTACATGTATTTGAATTGAATGTGTTTGAATTGTTTTGACTCAACCTAACTTTATTTGTTTGAATTGTATTAATTGATATGAATTGACTTGCTTTTAATTAATATATAAGAACTGATTGATATTAAACTGTATTAGATGAAAGGACTATGCTCTGATGAGAATTGTGTTAACAAGGTATTACCAAAGGTAAACCCCATTACAGGGGTCCAAAGGGAGGGGGGGGGGAGCTATTGCATTAGAAATAGATGGAGTTGCATGAGAGGAGAAGAAAGAAGACGAGGAGGGAAGAGCCAGACGAGGAAGCGGAAATATGAGAAGAGCGCAGAGAAGAAATGTGACGAGACGATAAAGCCGAGAAGACGAGAGACGAGACGAGAAGAAGTGAAGACAGTTACCACAACTCCCCAATTATACTGTGTTTTGAATAAAAAGTCAAAACTACAGGAAATGTCTCAGTTTGGTTTCTAATGTTTATGTTTGTATTTGTTGGAAAATCATAATGTATGTTCATATTGTTTTACATTATGCTTTGTACAGAGCACACATCTTAAACAACTCCAACGGTGCAAACCATTTCACACATTTCCAAATGCATCACTTCATGATGGGTCAATGATGACCCTAAAAAAGATTATTTCTCTATTATTCACTCCTGAGCTGTCAGGTCTGCGTCCCATGAAAGCCCCCCCCCCCCCCTGAGTGAAATGTCCTTAACTGAACTGAGAGCCGTTGATATAACGCTTCAACATTCAGCAGTGAAATCAGCAACTTTCCTATCTGCTGTTTGTGTGACGACTTTTGACAGAAATCCAAACTGATTAAAAAGATTTAATTGCTCTTAAATAAACATAAAACAACAGCAAACCCAACAACACCGTTTAACTTCTCATGTGAGGGTCAGGTCTGCTTTGTAACCTTATTGTTTTGAAAAAAGACGACAAAATCTCGTCTCACAAATCTGAAAATGCCACAAAACTGTCACAATAGAGTTCCATTAGAAATCAAATCATGGCAAAAAATAAAATAAACATAAACATGGGGGATGTTCCATGTGGTGGCTGAGGTGGTTTAACTGTCTCCTGAATCCACTCTGTGGCCTTAACCGTTCTTTATGTTTGCTTTAAACTGTGTGGCACCAAATACATTTCTTTATCTTTACAGTGCTCAATGTGCTGTACACAGAATTAGTCAAAATAGTCATTTTGGTTTCCATTAAAGTGCTTTTAAAGGGAAAGTTCACCTGTCAAATTAAAAATACATATTTGTTCTCTTACCTGTCGTGCTATTTATCAATGTAGGTTGTTTTGGTGTGAGTTGCAGAGTGATGGAGATTTCAGCCGTAGAGATGTCTTCCTTCTCTCCAATATAATGAAACCAAATGGCACTCTCTTTCCTTTCTTTATTTCCACCGTATCACCCTCCAATGAGTGAGCAGGAGCCTCTCGTCCAGGAGTGGGTGTATGCTTCCTTCTGCACGGTGATGCGGTAGAAAGAAAATAGTTCCTGCATTGTTTATTTATTTTCTTGGAAACACACCAGTCGATGGTATGTCCCTAACACTCCCATGTGAAGTTCCCCCAGCAGAACTATAAAGTCCTGAATCAGTATTCCAGGACGCCACCCAAAGACTCCCAAGAAGGCTGCATTGCAGATTTGCAAAAAACAGAAGTCCTCTTGGAACGCCCTGAGAGCCTTTCTGATTTCTGCCTTAGTAGCAAATGTTAAGTAAGGTTGAAAAAAACAAGATTTCTTTGACCACCATATAGTTTGCGTGACCCTGTTTCTTCCAACTCAGAAATATTGCCATAATCAAAGCTATATTATCCTTTCAAGATCCAGAAAAAAAGTTATGTTTGTTGATTATTGTATTGACTGTTCACCAGCCGCTTTTGTGTCTCAAGTCGATAGTTTTAAGAAGCTGTTGAAAACTCACCTGTCAAAAGCACAATGTCCTGTAATGCGTGTTCGCTGTCTGTGTAGTTTTTATTTGTCAATGTTTGCAAAGGCCCTTATAAAGATTACTTACTTCCCTTTCCAACTCTACTCGCTCTTTTTTGGTTTCCCACTAGGGATAGTACCTGGTACTTGTTTTTAGTACCACTTCAGCGAGCTTAGCTGAACACTGCAGACCACTAATTGGTCAAAGACAGTCGTCACTAGTGGGTGATTTCCATTTTATTATTGTTTTCCAATGTTGTGTTTTGCATCAGGGCACATCAAGATGTTTAGATGCCGTCAAGAGTCACATAGTTAAGACTTGAGAAATGACAGTAGTTGCACTCCGCTCCCTTAAGACTTGACTTGAGCAGTTTTGACAAAATCTCCTTATCCCCAAACAAGCCGATAGACTTTATACACCTAAAAAACATATTTACATATTAAGCTTACATGCGTGCATTGAAAGGACTTCACTTCTCAAAGAGGATCCTCCATTTCTCTTCAGACAGACCAGGTATCTTTTATTAACTTATACATTTAAAAAATAAAAACAGCTGCCTGTGCTGCGCTCTGAAATATCTGGAGAGCTGAGAACCGACACTGAATAAGAGCAAAATGATGTCTTAGAATTTGAAAGCAGAAATGTTACTCATTCATAAAGACCCAGAAGGAGCTTGCTTGGACTGGAATGACTTGAAACTTGACAGCTATGCACCGTCACAGTCCGAGTGCCCTTTGTTTGTTTCTGATAACTCATCTGATCTATTAAAGGTATTATGGTATACATTTGCAGCATGTTTCCCTTTCTTGGCGAGAATGGAAGGCATTCAAACCGACAGAATCACACTGACATCTAGTGGAATGAAGCCCGTGTGCATCTGTGATGTACATGGACAGTTACAACTAATGATTATTTTCAATGTCAATTAATTGGCATATTACGGTTAACGATTAATATATGAAATGTCAAAGATTGAAACATGTCCATTCATGTTTCTAAAAGTCTAGTGTGATGTTTTTCAAAGTCTTGCTTTGTCAGTCCAACACCACTAGATATTTAATAGGATATAAAACAAAAGCTCCGGCATGTTCTGCATGAAAAATATTAAGGATTAATCAATCACCAAAATAGTTTGCGATTATTTTCCTGTTGATTAACTAATCTCAGTCTTGCATTACATATTAACACTAAAAAGATTTCATGAAAACATGTCAATTAGGGCATTTGCCATTTTGTGCCCCTTTAATTGTGGGGGTTCTTTTAGGGAGTTTTTCCTTGTGCGGTGCGAGGGCGACAGGGTCTAAGGTCAGAGGGTGTCGTCTGCTCTACAGTCTGTAAAGTCCACGGAGACAAATGTGTTATTTGTGATATAAATTTGATAAGATTGATTTGAAAATCCATAACACAACTAAATATTGTTTAATTAAAAGTCCTCAGAAACAGTCTTTAATTGAAAATATGTAGCAGCATTTTATTTAAAAAGTCAAATAGAAATCTAACATTTTGTTGGTGGGGAAACAAACCGCAGGTTAGGATAAAAATAAAAGTTAAATACAATCAATATTTTAGCTTCTGAAGCCTGGCTGGTTCACTTGTCCATTTAGGTAGCCAGGCTACTGGTCCCTAAGCAAAACAACAACATGGCAGTAGAACCAAGACCAACACACTATTTTACAAACACACACGTTCACAAACACAAACACACACACACACACACCCCCATCATGCGAAGCCCACTTATATAGCAGCACAGAGAGCCAAATATGACCCTAGTTTTTGGGCAAATAAGGGCCATTGATTAAAAACAGCAATCAACCCCCCCCCCCCCCCCCCCCCCCCTTACACACACACACACCCCCACACCCCAAACACACGCACACTCTAAAATCAAGTAGAGACTCTATAAACAATGTCCATTCAATTTGGCCTCTGCATAGGAAAAAAAAAAAAAATGGCAACCACAAAATGTAGGCGTGGCTGGTAATAAATGCAAGCATTTGGGTGCAATGCTATTCAAAAATAAAAATCTTGTCCCGAGCCGTCCCATCCGTAACTGCTCCTTGCTTTGTGTTTTCATTTAAACTGGAGGGTTGAATATTTCTGTGGGGATAGGGGCCATCCACTGTGTCAGCGTTTCCCCAGTTTAGTCACTGTGTGCACCCACGAGAGAGACATTTAAAAGCATCTGGATCCAAGTTATCAGCTCTACTTTAAAAGGAGAAAATACAATTTCCATCAATGCCTTCCCACTAAAAATCCATCGTACACATGTACTGCAGTGTTCAGTCAACACATCCGAGGTGCTTTTCTTCCCTTACAGCTGGAAGGTAAAAAAAACTAATTCGGATTTGCTGTCGTCTTGTCAGTTTCAGCGTTGGCTTCACTACTTTGGAAGGTGCCATCGTGGGGATGGAGTTTGAATCCTGGCCTGATTTTCAGCACTGCAGCATTAACTTGGACCAACTCTTCACTTTTCTCACTGCTCTGGGGTGGAGTCAGGACACCTGAAGGTACAGGACAGTTGCCATGACGCTCCACCTCCACATCCTGGTAAGAGTAGGCCTTGTCCTGTACACAGAAATACACCCATCAACTTTGCTGTCACTAGAAAGCAATTTTCAGTATTTTTACAAATGTGGTGCTGAGGGAATCTTAGACTTTTCTTCATATAGGTCATCATCCCTGAAGATGATGTAGTCTAGGTCATTTTAAGATTACTTCTTACATTTTGCAGGGCTTTACTAATAATCACAGCAGGGCAGCAGATTCTTCGGATTTTCCAAATTCCGCCCGCTTTTTAAACATTAAAACTGAGAAACATCAAACATTGCAATCTTTCCACTTACCAGCCATGTAATGTACGAGGCATGGGTCTGGATGTTGTGCAGGTCGTCTGCAGGGATTCCTGTGAATGTTTTCATAGATGACCCACCAACCTCCTGCAGAGACATGGCGAAGGGCACCATCCACCTAACGCACGCCTCTACTTCCACCCTCTTCAGCGCTGCATGCACAGGAGAATGAACAAAGTGATGAGTCAGAGTAACACCAGCAGGAAATAAATACTGGCATGTCTTAATAAAACTTTAGCTCAAGAAGAGTACATCTACAATTAGGAGTTTGTTGTTTTACCTGAGACGTTTTCCACCAGCTCCAGGGAGGAGAAGTGAAACAGAGCTGAAGCAGCAAGGATGCCATTGGAAAACTCGAGGCAATGCACATCTAGCATACACAGGTCCAACAACTAGAAACAAAACAGAGGAAACCGTAATTAAACATCAGTCTACCTCAAATTGAGTAATGCTAATACGCCTAATCAGCCTCGACAGAATCATCATGTGTATCATTTCTGAATGAAGAGTTTTTGCTCATCAAAGCTACACTGTGGAGCTGGTGACTGTAGGGCGGCAACAAGTAGAAGGACAACGTCCTGTAGAGCTACAGTACTGAAGTGTTTAGTGATGCTCACTGGATGCGACTAAGCAAAAGCTCAACTGGTGGTAATGTGTAATCCAGAGATCACGTGTACCATCCCTGCAGGTCGAGGATGCCGTCAAACCAAAGGAGAGAGACGAGCAGTTCGTAGAAATTAAAGTTGGATTTTTACACAAACATTTTGCCCTCTGTAGCTTTAATGCAGTGTGTTTTTTGGGATTCCAACAAAAAAACATTCCTGATCAAATTTTTAAAACACTTAAGTTGAACTGCACGGTGCCACCAGGGGTCAGTTAACTCTGAGGGCGTGTAATGGTTGCCGTCAAATATCACAGGTGAGAAATAGGCTGGTCCAGCATTAGTTCAAATCGGTCATATTCGATATGAACACTCCTCACAACTATTAACATGGTTGGAAAATGTACAGAACAGCACACACCTACTTCAAAGGCTCCCATTTCTGCCATTCTTCTGAAACATTGAAGTACCCAATTGAAAAACAAATGCAACATACCTCTGCGATTTGTGTGAAGGTTTTCTGGGGGTATCTGGGGATGAGCAGCTCGTCCGTCTCTTTCAGGTAGGCCACCTGCATGTAAACATTGAGCCAGGAGATGGGAGTCTGTGGGCTGAGACTCCAATTCAGCTCCTGTGTTAGAAAAGAGACAGACAGTCTGCCGTGTCACCAACAGCAATACCACTATTTGCAACTTACTCAAGATAGTACAAGGTTCCAGGGTTGTTACAACAAAACAATACCGTTTGGACAGAGACATTGTTTTGACTTTTCAAATTAAATGTTAGTTAGTTTGCTGGGATTTGGGAATTAATTTGAGTACTTTGTCACGTCCGCACATCAGACCTGGGATGAAGAGCTTGGTTAAATAGCATTTCATTTACTACAATATTTAAGTCATGTTCTTTTAATTCTACAACACTAGACTGAATGTGAAACATTTCAAGTGCATTCAATGTCTGTGGTTCAACATCACAAGTTGATGGACCTTCATGCAGTCTCCTTGTTCAGTTACTTATACGCTACAGCTAAAAATTCATTTACGTTCTTTATTATTATTTTTTTATTATAAATATAAAATCGGGCAATATTGTGTCAGTTTAGTTTTTGTTTTTCTAAAAGGAAGTAGTTTTAAATTTTCTTTCAGTTGACCACAATATTTCTCACTGTTTTGATTTGGTTTTAGTTTACAATAATAACCCTGGGCCAGACGTGCATTTGTAAAATAAAAAGCAAGAGAACGTCATACTGATTCGAATCAATGAGTTAGGTGTGCGTGTTCTTTACCTTCATAATAATGATTTCCATACTGAGAATCTCGTCTTCAGTGCAGGCTTCGTCTGTAACATAGGCAAACTGGTGGACCTTGGGAGGATACATCTCCTGGAGGACGCAAAAACACAGGAGACGAGCTTTACTACAACCACTCGCACCAAACCAACATGTTGTCAAATGTTACAGAAGAACGGGGCAACTGCAGCTGCGATTATGTGCCTGAAGCAAGCCCACAACAAAAGACAAGAAACTACAGGCTGTTAAACAAGCAGGGATTTGATCATCCCATGAACGGTGCAACCCTTCTCACCTCTACTTTAGCTGCAATGAAGAGACAGGTGATGCCTATGAGCTGCAGCGTTGACTTGAAGACGTTTCTCTGTGTGGCCATGAAGCGATCAAAATAGTCCTGAGCGAAGTGGTAAGACTCCCTGTGCAGTTTATACACCTCGCTCACCTGAAACATGAACACAAACAGAACATCAATGCACAGATGTGGTCTCCCATGACTTCAAACCATATTCACAAGTAGGATTGCTTATGAGAGTGCACCGTTAACTGGTATCAGGAAGTTCCCAAAAATGATGGCACCAGTTTCTATCAGGAGAAGCTCGTCTCATAGCAAAGCTTTGTGGCCATTCTCTTATAGATATCTATATACACATATAGATATCTATATCTATATCTATATCTATATCTATATCTATATATATATATATATATATATATATATATATATATATATATATAGATATATATATATACACACACATATATCTATATGGATATAGCTATATCTATCTATAATATCTATAGATATACATCTATCAATCAATCTATCTATCTATCTATCTATCTACACACATCTATATCTATAATATCTATATATCCACACCAATCTGATTGGTTGATCCCTTTCAGAGTCAAAGTCATTGCAGCTCATTATTTAACTTTATTACAATGATGTTCAGAACACAAAGTGAGTTTCCCCTGCCACACAAGATGCTGTTGAGTATTACGTTACAGTTTGTGCCACAGGATGTTTTAGGATAATTACCCAAAAACACATTTGTATTTTCTCAATAACCAGATTACGAGTCCACCTCAAAGGCAGGAAGAGAGTCTAGTGGTGCGAATGTCCTACGTAGTTACCGTGAGCATCAGTACATTACCAACTAGTTCTGCAGTCATTGGTATCGTATGATGTTCTGTGAGGTTCAAGCATTTTAACTGTCATGCCGTCTACAGCTGCTGTTTAGCCCATTTAAAAATCATAACATGCAAGTCAGTAGAGGTTATAAATGCAGCCTTTACTTTATTCCCCCACAAATAAATCTGAAATTATCTAAATGAAAATCGTTATACGTTTTGTTTACAACAGTGTGGACAAGGACAGAGATGTTAAACTCGTCACTAAGACATGCTACACACCTCCATGAGCCAGTCCAGGAGAACTGCCCTCATCTTGGGCTGCAGGTGAGGATGTTTCTCCATCACGTGGACGTCCTTGGTGTAGGTCTTATCTTTCTCCAACATGTTGTTCCACACCACATCCTTACTGGCCCAGCTGACAACAAAACAGAGGGACACAATGGTAAATCAAGGATTCAACTCTTGACCATCCCTCTTGTGCAACATGTGCTAAACTGCATCACTTGCATTTGAAGTATGACGTTCCTTGGGTAGATACATGAACCACAAGATTAACAGAAAATACGGAGTGAACACTTTTCAATCTTGTTGCTACAGGGCTGTATTTTAGCCCTCGTTAGTGCTTCTAAAGGCGAAGGAGAAAACTATTAACCACAACTACAGAATAGATAATACTGCGATAGAAATGTGTCGTCCAAATGTGCTTAGATAGAACGGGTGGCTGCACGATATAGAGCCTGAGATAATCAACCAAACTAAAAACAGTACTCACCAAAGTGCAGGAAGTGGGGCACAACGCACAGGCGTTACAAATACGTTGTTAAAGTTGTAGTGAGGGAAACCTGCATTTATCAGGGAAACTGGTTGGTCCTCTTCCTGATCAGGTGTGGGGATCCACCTCTGTGGACTTGTGTAACCAGCATCAGGACTCCAGCCCCGCTTCACATGAAAGAGGGAGAGCAGAGCGACGTTAGAGGAAACTGAGAGGAGAATTCACCATCTCATTTTGCACGAGGTTCCATCAACTCTCGTGATGTTGAACCACAGACATTGAACATGTTGTGGTAGGCCCGGACAACCTTCCAATAAGCTGACCGCTAATATTAAAGCCTGAAAAGGGACTATAGATACACCTCCTAAATCAGAGTATGATTGATGAGGATATCAAGTATGAAGTTTAGGGAGAATCAACAACAGAGCAGAGAATATGTACCTGAGGAGTGAGCAACCAAGCCTTTACATCAGCCGTGTTGCATTTGATCCAATACAGACCAAGTGGCAAAGTCATCAACACGGATACATTAACTGAGGAGCAGATTATGCCTACCTCACATTCACGCTGCTTCTTCTTCTTCGTCATCTCTGCTACCTCCTCATCCGGGTCTTGTAAATGCTGAGGATCAAAAGGACTTTTTAAAAAATGATTGTGTGCGATTCAGTTCACAAACATATCAGATCTATCTAAAGCTTGTAAAAAGGTAGAAACTGTATCCTGTTGTGGGGGTGTTTTGACTTTTAAGCATTATTAAAAAAGGCAACTATATGCTTTACAATATCAGCTGCATCGATCAGTACTTAAATGAAGCACAAGACACTTACTTGCCAGCAATGATGGAAAGTAATGCCGAATATATGCGACACCAGTTTTATATTTTGGGTATTTAATTAGACTTGCATTTACAACCTCGGCACAGCTGAAAAATTGGGTTTAAGCCAGTACTAAGCTAGTCTGCAAGCCTTTCAGACTACTTACAATGGCAACATCTGCCTTCCTCTTTCTCGGTCGTACTGTATTTTCTTTGGGCGCCTCGGCAGCAGCAGACTTCGGTTCTGTCTCTTCCCTGAAACAACACAGGACAAACACGTAGTTGGTGTTAATCTCCAGAGTAAACGTAACAGGTTAATAAGCATGTCTTAATATGTTAATGCGGCCAAAGAAAGGTCCTCTAGCAACAAGCTAACTAGCCGGATGGCTAAAGCTCCATCAACTCAACTTTTCTGTCGTCACAGACTTTGATTGACGCGCTTAAAAGAGACATGACTGAAATGCATATATAACTCACCGTTTTCCTAGCATTATACTCGGAGGGGTATGTGTCCGTTTCGGAGTAAACCTGTGAATGATAAGTGTTTTTAAGTGTTATTTTGGAGTTTAAAAACAACACATTCATACACTCCCAACCCCCACTCTCAACTCCCTCCTTCTGACAAAGCCCAACTCAGCCTGGCGCGGGGAAATGGAAACGGTACTCAAAGTTAAAAGTCGTCTAAAAGTACCACATTAAGCAGTTATATTCATGGAATTAGTCGGTGACAAACATCAGACACTATATAAGCCAGTTAACGTTGTTATTTCGCGTATTTTAAAAGGCAAGCTGGTCATTTTCCCCCACTAACTTTGGACAGCTGGCTTGCCACATAATGGCCGAACGACAGGCACAGCTGAGACGCCTTTTTTTCTCAAATCATCATTTAACAGTAACAGCTACAACACGGAACACCCAGCTAAAACAGGCGACATCTAGGTACGACCATCCATGCAAACCTTTAATTCATTATCCAACTTGTCGCGGGTTAGTTAGCATTACAGTCAGCTTAGCTACAGTGGCAGCTGCTCCTAGCTTAACTAACTCGATGCAATGGAAACCTTTCGTTTCATCCACTCACCTCAAGATTCTGCCCTTGAAGTTCACTCTTATCCACGTCTAAAAAATAAAGAAGACTAAAGTGTAACTTCCCCGCCTGTTGTTCAGCTTCAGGGCTGCTCTCTGTGTTGCTGTGTGTATCCAGGCCGGGCTAGTTCCTCTGAGCTGGCGCCTTGTAGTGAACAGATGACTTGAAGCGTCAACGTCAGAGAGGAGTGGATTTAACTTGGCGCTAAACTCGCAGCTCGACCGCCTCTTTATAGTCAACTTTTTAACTCAATTCACCACAATTTAGCATCTTTATCGTGTACGAAGCTCGTGTTATTGATATACTCGATCTATATTGTGTTAAAGAAAAGGAAAAAATAGTTTATAAGTTTGCCGGCAAAACGGGAGGCGTGACCGCTGTGGTGACAGCTGCAGGGGCGGCTCTTCCAAAGAGGAAGTGCCGAGGCACCGCGTGGCTAGTCTGTCAGATGTAAACAAAGCCGTAGTCCTTTGGATCAAGGCTAAAATACAATTTAACACGACCATTTTGTGGTGAGGTAACGGAGCCGTTTCGTTCCGTGAACTCCACACGTGGATATCTCTCGTTGTCACGCTGGGCGCATCAGTTATTTAGCCAAAAAAACAACTGTTAGCCTGCGGATGCTTCTACTGGGGCGCCCATTTCCAGCACGGGTCGATATCTCCCCATTACATCCACGCAAGTCTTTCCATTAACACACTTCCTGTGCTGCTAAATGCGTTTTTAATCCAGATGGTGGGGTAATGTAAAATAAACAACAGTTTTCTTCACTGCCGGTTTGATATAGAGTTTAATATTTACATTTTTGTTTAAAAGAAAAAACTGACCCTTGGCCAGTCACGTGATCCCCATGCTCAGAAAGACAAAAAAACAAGATTATTTTTCTCTTTGCTCACTTTGTTGCTCCACAGAGACGGGAACATGAAGTTTTTGGACCTTTTTGGGCGCCTGAAATCCGTGGTTATTGGAATGATTCACGTTAAAGCCTTACCAGGTAGGACACCACTGACCTCTGCCCTTCAATGTGCAAAATGTACATTTTGCAGCCATGGAGGAAGTATTCAGTTGCTTTACTGTCGTAAAAGTAGCCATACCACAGTTTACAAAATACTCCATTACAGTTTTCCTGTATTTTTGTTTGGGAAATCCTAGTAACTAGGCTTTAACTGTCAAATTAATATATTTGAGTAAAACCTATATTCTTTCTATAGCCTACTGTAGTGGAGTAGAAGTGCAAAGTGGAATGAAAAACAATCATTTAAGTCCAAGTACTTCAAATGTGTACTTAAGTGCAATACGTGAGTAAAGGTGCATTTGGGAGCTATACTTTGTGATAGTAAACAATGTTTCTCGTCTATCTCAGGCACCCCCCTGGGTTGTATGAAAATGTCCCAAATCACAGAAGAAGCATGCAGGGAGGCAGAAATCTACCGTGATGCAGGAATTGTAAGTTATTGCACATTTTGTGAATTCCTTACCTATTTGAAGTCTTCCAGTAACCATTGTCTGTGAACCCCTCTTTCAGGATGCTATGATCATTGAGAACATGCATGATATCCCTTACTCGTTCTCTGTGGGCCCTGAGGTGTCTGCCTGTATGACCACAGTATGCTCTGCTGTGAGAAACATCTGTCCAGGCCTGCCAGCTCGGAGTGCAAATACTGTCTTCTGCTAACCAGCAGGCACTGGCTGTAGCTCTGGCTTCAGGTTCAGTCTTTACATCATTAATTAGCTGTTGTTGTTGTTGTGCTGTGTATAAGGCTGTATTCATCTGCTGCTAAAGCTTTTAGAACAGAAGTCTTCAATCATGTGGTGTTATGGTCGATGTGTGAACAGATTTTCCTACCAACATCAGCTGATTACTGTCTGGTCCCCCTAAAGGTGTTTATCAGGGATGTAAGATGCTGTGTTTTTGGTCTTCAGTGGTCTTACTTTCTGAGCAAATGTCAGGCACAAAACCAGAGGTGGGCGAAGTACTCAGAATCTGAATCTAAATCTTTAAATGAACTAGAATGATCAAATAGATGTAGTGGAGTGAAAAGTACAACATTTGCCCCTGAAATGTAATGGAGTAGAAGTATAAAGTAGCAGGAAATGGAAAAACTCAAGTAAGAACAAGTACCGTAGCACTTTACATAAGTACAGTACTTGAATAAATGTACTTAGTTACTGTCCTCCACTGGCTAAAACGTACCTGTGTTTGACGCAGTGGCTGCCGGTCAGTCGACCATACTGTTATAATGTTACTGTGTGGTCACAGGTCTGGATTTCATCAGGGCCGAGGGCTTCGTCTTCTCTCACGTGGCCGATGAAGGTCTCCTGAACGCCTGCGCCGGGGACTTACTGAGATATCGCAAGCAGATCGGAGCTGAACATGTGCAGATCTTCACCGACATCAAAAAGAAGCACAGGTGAGATCCCCATCTGAACAGTTTGATTAGTAAGAGGAACCTTAAATGCGAATAAGACCTGAAAAGACCCACTTTTCATTTGCGTAAACAAAACTCAAATGACTCCGACATTTCGCTGTAAGTAAGAGAGAGATAATTGATCAAATTTTACTCAGCCTGTCCATGCTTGTGTCTATGTACTGTATGTACATGTGTATGTGTGTTCCCCCAGCTCCCATGCCCTGACATCAGACGTGAGCATTGAAGAGACGGCACGTGCAGCCGAGTTCTTCCTCTCAGATGGACTCATCATCACAGGAGCGGCCACTGGACAGCAGGCTGACCCGCGGGAGCTCAGAGGTACTGCACACTTCATACAACCAGGAACCAATGAAAGCTTCATCATTTCGGATAGCAACATACTGTAGGGCTGCAACAAGCTCAAGCTCAAGCACAAGCTGTTATCAACATTGATTTGATTGATTCGACATTGATTCTTTTAATGAAATCGTTGAGTCTACATTATGTTAAAAAAAAACTATTACCATTGACATTATACCAAAAGTACCACGTAATGTCATTTTAGGTCATTAGCCCATCGGTCCAGCAGAGGACTCCCTCACCTTTAGTGACGATGTGTTTTTACGATTATCCCAATTTCGTATGTGTACTGGAGTCAGACTTAATTTACAGCGATAGGGTGTCGGCCATTTTCTAATTCCGAATCGAAAAGGTTTTTTACAAGGAATGTGCCTTGGTGTTTGGTGCATACAATTGGTGTAGGATAAGGGGCAAAGTATGAGTCAAGAACATAAATATAAGTATAAAAAATGACATTAAAAATATAAAAAAGATACTATAACAATAATGTACAATTTAACTGTAGTATGTATAGTATATCTGTATTTGGAGCGAGAGAGCGATAAAGTTTTGTGCAGAATTCACAATGAAAATAAATTGATTAAAAAAGCATCATAAATAGACTAATATGGTTTATGATTATGGATAATTCTAACATTGGAGTGATTGTATGTTTAATGTTTTAGAAACTCTTTCAAATGTAACCAAAGCATTTACAACTTATTAAACACTGTAGAATAGTCAATACTTGTGCTAGATCATTTTGTTAATAAGTTAAGTTAATAAGTCAATTCATTTCAAAATAAAGAATTTCAGAGATGAGTTATGGGCCTTTTACTTATCAACTATTATTAATATTTGTTTATTAACTGGCTCCTGGCCTCCAGTCATTCTTCAAAAGTGGCCCCTGGGGCAAAATTGAGTATCCCTGCCCTGTGAGGATACGCTCTTAGGATCATCCTCATTTCGTATGTGACCTTTGACCTTTGATACTTTAGGAACATTTTGCTTACAACCGTTCTGTAATTTTATATGAGGAAGATTTTTAATGCAGGCCTTGTAGTAATTATTGTATTGCTACTTACACTTATCTGAATACTTTTAATAACGATAATAATTGTTACCTCACTACATTTATTTGACAGTTATTATTACTAGTTATTTTGCTAAATAAAATGATACCTGCAAAACATATGATCATCTTAAAATATATGATGCAATTTATAAAGTAGTAAAAATAATCTCCTACACTACAGGCAAAAACACTTTTTTCACCTGGGGTGTTTCCCCTTGAGAAAAATATTCAACGCATGAGTTGTACTTGAAGTATTTTTCACTTAATTCTTCCATCAGTAGCTTAATCAGTGGCCAGGGAGTGACGAAAGAGCCTGAGGTTTGTATCCGCAGAGAGTCAGTCCGTCTCCTATTAGCAACACCAGCGCTGCTATTTTAAGCAGCGTCTCCAACACGACATACAAGACTGTAAACGTGAGCCAAACAGGCACACAGCCTCGGCTTCATACACATGAGTGCGCTGACACACACACACACACACACACTTACCCCATCTCTTTCTTTTTCCCTCTCACACACGTGCACTCTCTATCTCGGTACCACAAACACTGGTGAGACAGAATGACACTGTGTGGAGGTTAGTGTTCAAAGTTCACCGGGCGTATCACAGCCTCTCTTGGTTTAGTCTCCTCTCACTATTGCGACAGACGCTGTGAGGGACAGTCGTATACATTAGCAACCAGATTTAGAAATGAGCATGCCGTATCGACATAACCGTAAATCTCAGATGCAGTTCAGCACATTTCTTTGTAACTACATTGTGTGGATTTTGATAGAATATATTTAAGATTCACCCACATGTGCTGGTGAGGTTAGGAAGTAAAGGGTTAGTTTTGAATTATTGTTGTTGTATGATGTTCTTATCAAGGTCAGTGTTACCTACAGTAGATGGTCAGCACGCCCCCAGCTTGGAGAAGCAGAGAGGAGCTACTGCACAGAATCAATGTACTGCTGTGGACCGGCAGCAGCAAAACCTATTTTAGACACTTCCAAAATCAATATCTCGTATATAGTTTGTGTTATTGTGTGACTTTGGTTAGTTTGGCTTCATCAAAGTCACACAAACAAACTAAACCACTGGAGGCAGCGGTGGACCAGCAGCCCCCTGTATACTGTATGCAAGATAAAAATGACTGTTTCCTTCCATGGAGTTTAGTGGCTTAGAAGACAACAGAGATAACGGCTTCAGTTCCCCATCAGAAAAAGCTGTCTGACAGCAAGGTAAGGTAGTGAAAATATATTTTGCCACTGCCCCGTCCACAGCAGTACATCGCTTAGCTTCCGTGGTTACTGCTTCTCCAAACTGGGTGTGTGCCAGACATCATCTACTGTAGGTAGTACATTTACATTTGTCATTTAGCAGACACTCTTATCCAGAGAGACTTACAGTGACTAAGTACAGGGACAGTCTCCCTGGAGCAACTCAGGGTTAAGTGCCTTGCTCAGGGGCTCAATGGTGGCAGCCCTGGTGTTGAACTCACAACCATCCGGTGTTGTATATGGAAGCCACTAGACCACTGACTATGGATAAGTACCTCATACAACCCCACTTCAAAACATCTGAACTATCCCTTTTAAAGGACATTATGTTCCTGCAATGTACATCAGTTATTAGATATTGTGTCATTGTTTTTTGGATGGATTTGTGTAACCATAAACAGTGTGTATTTCTAAAAGCTGTTTCTTTGCTTTTGCAGAGGTTTCCCAGTCTGTGAGGATCCCAGTGCTGATTGGTTCTGGAGTGACCTATGACAACATCGAGCGCTACCTCGATGCAAATGGAATGATCATCGGTTCTCATTTTAAGGAGGGTGGCCACTGGGCCAATGCGGTCAACCCGGAGCAAGTGAAGAGGTTCATGGGAAAGATACGCAAGCTTCGAAAATGAGAGAGGATGTTTTCTGTCATCCCCCCAGTGCCTTTAACATGATTACAGTTACTGCCTGTGCTGCCACATTAATACACACAAAGCCACCACCTTAAGAAAACAAGATTTTAATTTTTTTTGTACATTATATAAATACATGCAAATAGAAAAACATAATATTCAACTGTATTTACACTCGTTTAAAATAAACTATTTGTGTAACATGAAAAGAGTGAGTACTCGATAGAATACATGAACAGTGGTTTTGTAATTGTTCCTGAAGTAGACGCCATTAAAAGGAGACTGTGGTATGAAATGAGCTTTAAATACACTTGTGGCAAGAACATCTAACCCTAAAGCGCATAACATAAAACATACTGAATACGACCAAGGAGAAAACTGTCCAAATGTGCCACAATATTCCAACTGCATCATAATTAAAGAATTAAGCACTCTACAGGTTTATAGTTTTCATATTTGGAGCAGCGTCACACCGTAACAACACGTTTAGAATAACGTTCACACACCTAACTTCCTATAAGTCCTACCCCTACTTATATCTAATCAATCTAAACCAAATGCTTTCCAACCTGAGGGCGCGACTGTGTCGTTCATGATGTCAGGATTCTTTGTTCTCAGTGGTTTCAGACATGAGGGCTGCCGTGTAGGTTGCCTATAATAATAAAATAAAAATAAAAACTGCACAGGATGTGGTGAATCTGAAATGCTTCGCCTTGGTGGATATGCAGAATTAACTGTGTGAGGTGAAACAATGGCGAAAAACCTGAATAACTCAGAGTCAAGGCACTGTGCTACACAGCTATGGTGGAGGCAACTTGAAACACACCCTCCCACAAGCAGTTCCATCTCTGCTGCTCAGTAGTTGCAGAGGCGCTGGCAGGGCTTGAAGTTGCCGTAGCGTTTCTCTGCTGGGGAGAATCGCATTTTAGCCAGGTTCTGCCTGTGCAGCGCGCTGCGGCTCAGCTTCTTCCGCTCAGGCTGGGTCTGGGCCCTCTGGACATCCAGCAGCTGGATGTTGCAGGTCAGAGGTATTCCCCACGCAGCCAGACGCCAGGATATGTGCCGCATCACTGGCCTGGACAGACACCGGGGCAGTGTTACAGCATGTGTTGACATTAGGCACAATATGAGAGAGATAAAGTCTTCACTGTACATCAGCTCTGCCTGAATGTTGTGGATCTCATACTAGAGAAAAACATTTTAGGCTTTAGACCCCAAATGTGACGCCTTTTAAAAGGTTTTGGATGGTCGTCATTTCTCAAGAGGTTAGTTTTAATTTAAATCTTGAGATAACAGTAAATCCATTTACTCAAGTCCTGTACCTAAGTATAGTTTTGAGATACTTGTACTTGAGTACTTCCATGTTCTGGTACTTTATACTATTCCTCACGACATTTCAGAAGGAAATATCGTACATCCATCTGCCATTGCTTTAAGATTCTTCTTTTAGATTTTACATTAAACTACAATTAGCGCCTCTCGGTTGTATGCCTCCGTCAAGTTGCAGTTTATATCCTTGTCTGTCCAAAATGTCATCACTTTATCATTTGATCCTTTTAGACATTTGTGTAAAATTGTCATAATTAGCACATGAACTCTTGAGTTATGGCCAAAAACGTGTTATGTGCGGTCACAGTGATCTTGACTTTTGACCTTTGACCACCAACTTCTAATCAGTTCATTCTTGAGTCCAAGTTGACGTTTGTGCCAAATTTGAAGATGTTCCCGGGAGGCGTTCTTGAGATATGACTTTCACAATAATGGTACGGACTACAACCCAAAAACATAACTTAATAAACATAAAGAAATATTGTTTTGTATATATAGATTTAACTACCCAACAGTGTATAAAGTGGTTATAAGCTCCACCTGTCCAACTACAGTTGAACAGTAAAATGATTCAATAATATAATATATACTAATGTAACAATATTAAAAACTAACCTGGAGGAGTCCTCTTCATCTTCCTCTTCATCAGAGCCGAGCTCCTCCTCCGCTCCACTCATGGTGCATCTCATCTGGTAGACAGACATGCTGGGGTGCTCGATCAGCATGTTCTCCAGGGGGTCCACCTCCGGGGCTGACAGCAGCATGTTCTCTGCACAGAGAACATCCCAGCTCAAACATCTCTTTTCCTCCCAGTACAAGCTGAATAACACCTGTGTACCTCTAGCAGGGTCTATTTCTCACCTGGCAGGTTAACAATGACCCATCCTCCCTCCTCAAACTGCACCAGCTCCTCGAAAGTGTCATCTGCTCCCTCAAAGTCCTCACCAGCGTTCCAGAGCAGATGAGAAAGAAGTTTTCCAAACATATTTCTGCCTCTATTGCGATCTGTGAATTAACAAGAGTGAGCAGGTGATTTACAAGAACTCTCCAAAGATGACGTCAAATGAGCTAGGCCTCTTTAACCCATATTACTTAGAATCTTTGAGGGAAACTGTTTTTCTTGCATACCTCAACGATAAACGAAGAATCAAAGAACTAAGAAAGGTCTTGATAAATTAAAGTAAATGGGGGCTGCGTTTGACAACAGCACAACTATATCAAAACATTCGTTTACAAACTCACACAACTCGTGCTTTATAATCAAAGTCTCATTTATCCAGTCTCACTACTTCCCAAACACATGCATCTTCATTAAAATCTTACTATTAAAATCACTTCACATAAACACGATAGTGCAGGCGCGGTAGTCTAGTAAGGTTTAAGCGGTCCCCATTTACTTTAATTTATCAAGACTTTTCTCCGTTTTTGGATTCTTCGTTCACCGTGGAGACATGCGGGAAATACAAAGTTTCCTTCACAACTTCAAGGTAACATGGGGTGAGTAATTGATATACAAAGAGGTCATTTTGTCAGGGAAGTATTCCTTTAATCTGAGTAACCTCTTCCACCTGAACCTCCTTCCTGCTTGTGTCTTTCACAAGTGAGCAACACCAGTGGCTCCCCCTTGAGGATGTCCGAATAAACATCCCAAAGACCTCCCCCCATGTACACCTAACGCCTGCTCTGTATCAACAACTGCTTCCAGCTCAGAAACCTGAGCAGCCTGAGTGTTAGCTGAGTCATGGGGTCACTTCAGAGCTATAACAGCTGAGGGAACATGATGACACAACATGCTGGAATTTCACTGGTTGAGGAAATATTGATGTAGACTGTGACACCATGAAGGAGGGAAGACAGTTGTATTTGTGACCTCAGACTGCAGCTGACTGACCTTTTGTCCCAAAAAGATTAACATGTACCTTTATGTGAAATGTATCTACACAGCATGTTTGTTTGTTAGTCCCCTGGTAAAGGTCCCCATGCCAAGATATTTTAGACTCTTAATATTACTTATTACTAATGTAATGCAGTATTTTAACTAAGTATAAACAATGAGTCAAATGAGTGATTTATCCAATGTGCGAGGGTTAAATGTAGGTACAATATATACAATATTATGTCGATTTTATTTTAATGCAGACATAAACATAATTGTTTTCTTATCTTTTGAAAGTATCATAACAGGTATATATAACATAATTATAGCCATACTATAGCATGATATACTACCCGTATATTAAAAGTATTAATACATGTCTGCTGTCGTCGTTTAAGACAAACATAGATCCATAAACTGACCCGTGTTTTCCCCGTCTGGATGCCTTCCTTGTCACCAGACCCCTCCCTATAAACACATAATCCCCAGGCAGGTTTGTTATAACCTGTAACCCCACAACAAACAGCTGACAGTGTGCTCACACATTAATGATACTTCATGTCTCATAATGCTCGCATTGATTGAGTTGTTGGAGTGGGAAATGGCACGACTCCGACACAGATTACAAACCAAAGACGTATCACAAAACCAACAGGATTGCACTTCGAGAACAAAAGACAATAATCCAAGGTTTATAACAGGCCATCTTTGCTCAATGGAGATTCAAATGTTGACTTACCCGACTAAATAAAACTGTGTTTGTCCTCGGGTGTGGCCGTTATACCGAAATGATCCTGCCGTGTTGCTTGTTCTCCAGAGATTGTTTTGATCTCAAAGTTGTTTATCGGTGAGAGTCCTGGACGTATTAAGAGTCCTCCCTGTGTCCTGGGACGTCACTAAACCACGCCCATTGGGGCGGGTGTGCGTCACATATCCACAAACCAACCCACTGATGTGACAGTTGAAAACGCCAATGTAAGCGGAAATATTAGTTTGGTTTTCATATTTATCCACATTTGTGTGTGAACACAGTCTTCTCAAGCTATCAGAGTGGAACAGTAACCAAGCTTGCAAACAACGTAATGTACAAAAAGTATTCAAAGCCTCCATTATTCTGTACAAATGGACATTACTGTTACAACTATTCCCATAGCCACTCACAGCATGCTAACTTGATGCAGGTGCACGGGAAAGGCAGCAGAAAGCACAGGGAAATCTTCTGTGAAAACGGGTAAATGAAAGACTAATTGTAAATGCCTGAATGAGCGAATGGACTATGAACAAAGTAACAACAAGCCAGATACGAGCTACTAGGTTTGGCTATGCGATTTTACAAGCTGGCTAACTCAATGTACACTTTTAAAGAGTGTTGTTTTTAATCAGAGACATATTACTTAAAGAACATCTTTGTTTTTATCTGAGACCCTACCCTCAGTTCCAGATAATGCACCTCCCACACCGAGCCCCACTTCATTGTTTTGTGTAGTGCGCATGTGCAAGACCTTGCTATTTTAAGACAAGCATATATTTTCTCCGAAGCCTAAAGTTAGATGTCAAAGGGGGAAACAATTTAAAAGTAAAACCTTCCGACAGAGAGACGGCGAAGCAATGATGTATATGACACATAACCAGCAGCTTGTGTTTTAACGCCATTTTGGCACAGTTTTGGCACAATACAAATTAGATGAGCCCACTGCCTGAGCTGAACAATTAAAATCTAGATTCTCCTTTTGTAGCTCATGGAGACATTGTTTTTGTTGACTTTTATGCGGGAAAGGAAGTACTCTATCAGTATAGACACATAATGTGGCATATTTCATCGATGTATATGATTTGTAGCGTTAACAGACATATAGTGGACTGGCATATGTCTCTTTTGTTGGAAATAACCATCTCGTCTCGATTATCTATTATATACTCTCTGATACATTTTTTTTGGAAAACAGGAAGTGGCGCGTCTGCAAGTCGAAGTGCAAAGAAGAGACGCCGAATGCACGCGAAGAGCAGAAACTACCGCTTCGCACCAGAGACTGTATATATTCAGGACAGGACTGAAGGTAAATGTAACAATTAGACTGTTGTTGACGGACAGCTGGTGTAAATAGAGAAGAAGAAATTAATTTCTAGGTGCTTGAAGTCTTATCTTGTTCTGTATTAAAATAGAAACACAACGTGGGTATGTGTTGCACTGTAACCAACCCGTGTTTTATTTCACATAACGTTACTTTATTCATCTTCGTTAATTTATCTGTGTATTAAACTGTATAGACGTTATCTTATTATAGCCACATAGTTTAAATGGTCAGTTTGTAACCAGTTTAGACAAGTACGACTAACCAACGAACCTCTCACACCAGGTTTTTGGGTGGATTTTGATCCACCCAAAAACCTGGTTATTTTAAATAAATAATGGTTGGTGTTGCCAAGCATTAATATCGCGTAGAATTTCAGATATTTCACGAATTAAATGCATTTACGTTTGCACGGGGTGTACCCGCAGTGTAAAATCAATACAGCATTAGGCTACACAATTGTTTTTAAAACATGATTTTGGTTCAAGTTAGTTGTAAAATGCAGGAACATGTATTTAAATTGATTTATTATTCACGTGTTGTTGTTTTATGTAGTTTAAGCTAAATTGAATGTAAAAGTGAAACTAAAATATTCTGACCCGTTTCACTTTATTTTAGTTTCGGGTGCACCTTTTATATTGTTCTCCCTACTTTCACATGTATGCATTGCCAGCTGATGGCATACTTGATTCCTTTGACTTCAAAGTTACAGGACTGTTGCAACACGGCTAACAAAAGTCCGCAGGGTCACTGGATGTCAACGTGTTTTAGTCATTTATTCAATTGCTCATTTGTCATTGGAATTTAAACCGCTGAAGTACCGTACCATATCACCATGGTTACTGTGGCCCTGCTTTGTAGAGGGCCTTTTCAAGACATCATGTTTGCAAAATGACTCAAATTATCTAGGAAACAATAAATGTTTCAACACAGGTTGTAGATATTCATCGTAATCAACATTTGATTGATCATCAGCACTTCCATCATTGCCTGAAGAAATCTCCTGGTGCTCACCGTGACATAATTAGAGTCCGTAGAGAAGCTACATGAAGCAACAACGTTTCTGTCTGTATGAAGTTACCAGTTTAAAAAAATCAGATGTGATTTGACTTTTTTTATTTGAGCGACTCGATTAGGTTTGGTGGATGCTGTATCCAAACCCTGTCTTATCTGTGTGGACACGCAACATGAATACTGTGCTGCAACCAAAGGGAAGCATTTGCTCTCCCTCTAGTAGTCTATAAATCGAGGCTTAAAGATGGCTTTGTTTGAGATAAGACACCACAGTAGAGTTGACTGTCCTCTTTCCTATCATGTCAGTTTCTCAACGCAGTGATGGCTCCACGAATGGATGATGTCATGCGTCTGTGCTGTGAAATATCAGCTCACGATCAGATCAAGGTGGCAGTGAAAAACTCCACCAAAGGAGCACTGGTGGCAGGAGGAACTGCCTTTGTAGGCGCGCTGCTCGGAGGACCTCCAGGGATTGCTATTGGTGAGAATAAAAACAACTCATTTTGACCTCTATTTCTGAAGTAGACATTACATCTGTATGATCAAAGGGTCCAAATATAGCCTAAATTGATGGGGTGCTTTGAGATTGTGACATTTGCAGGGTCCCATACATGGAAGGGTTACTGAACTGGTCTACTTGTCACAGGCCCAGATACCCCAAGTGTCAGGGCCCACCCTGGCCTTCTACAAGATATCACTCAAAGAGACTCGTACCAACTAGGAAGAGACTCAAAATTGCTACAAAGATGCAAAACGGTGTCAAAGATAATCACAATTACTATTAAAAGTTACAAAATGTCTGCAAAGAGACACATAATGACTACAAGAAGACACAAAATGACGACCCAGACCAAAACAACTACAAAGATATGAAAAACAGCTGCAAAGAGACATAAAATGAGCACAAAGAGACTCAATAGCGCTACAACAAGACAAGAAACGACTACAAAGAGACACTAGAACTATAAAAAGACACAAAACAAATAAAAAGAGACAACAGAGAAACAAAATGACGACAACGAAGAGACATAACATCCTTACAGATTGCTCAATTGAGTTTTCTGTTGTCTTTAGAGCAGGTTCACGTCATGCTTAGACTGGATTTACCCTGAAGCTGTGACTGACCCTTTACCCCCCGCGTGTCTCTGCCAGGTGGAGCAGTAGGCGGTCTGTTGGGCAGCTGGCTGACCAGCGGTCAGTTCCGGCCTCTGCCTCAGATCCTGATGGAGTTGCCACCTACGCAGCAACAGAAGCTATACAATGACGTTGTGTCCGTCTTAGGCAACCTGGACTGGATGGACGCGGCGCAGCTCATTGCCCTTGTGATGGGCAACGCCACTCTCCAGCAGCAGGTCACTGCTACGCTGCTGAACTACATCACAAAGGAACTCCGAGCAGAGGTGCGCTATCAAGACTGAGTTCTGGTTCCATGTGGACTTTTCAGGAGTCAGACCTGCTGAGATCAACCAGAGTCCTTCACGACATGTGTTTGTACATAATTGGAGAAAAACTATGAATCATGGATGTTCCACTATCATGACTGTGCCAGACGGAGCAGTTAGCCTTTGTTATCTTCAGAGTGTCTATGCCAACAACAATGGTGAAATGTAACTAAATACATTTAGTAATGTACTATTGTACTACAAGTGTGAGGTACTTTACTTGAGTATGTCCACTGTATGCTACTTTATACTTCTACTCCACTACAATTCAGAAGCAAATATTGTACTTTTTACTCTACTACATTTATTTACCAGATTCAGATTAATACTAAAAAAATACATCGGCTAATAATAAATGATGTGGTTTAATTATAGAATAATCTTCCTGTCAGTAGTTAATGTGCAATATTAATGGTGGTTATTAATGCATCGCTAATTATAATCCAGTATATATTATTCTGGAAAGGGTCATTCTGCATAATGAGTACTTGGTACTTTAAGTACATTTTAATATCAATACTTAAGTGCTTTTACTTAAAGACAAATCACTGTCCAGTCACCATGGAAACCTGATACTCAATAATGAATAGTGACATCAGCACAAACAATGTTTTGTACGAAGGACTGATGTCTGTCAGTTTTCCTTTCTGCCTTTTTAAACTCTAAAATGTAAAATGTTTGTGCCTGAAGAGTCATTTATTCTGGATTAGAATGTAACTCTTTGTTCCCGCACTCTGTATCAGGGTGTTTTAATGTGTCTCTGGTCACGATTTGCAAATAAAATACACTTTTTAAGCTTTTGTGCTTTTGACTGATTATTTGCATATTTAAAGTTTTCCTCATCTCCTCAACTCATGGATTAATTAATATGTTGTTAGTATTCAATATTTAGAGCCGCTGCTGCTGCATTGAGTCTTTAACATCAACAAGGTCAAATCCTGATGGCACCTGTAATTGTGAAGTGGTATTAAAGTATTGTTTGTCTGTGGTGCTCAGATGTTATTATAAAATCCAGGAGTGCATATTCAGTGATGTCCGGAGATGCGATACAAGATAATATATAGTTTTCTGACGCTAGGGGTCTCAATCACAACAATAACTAAAGACGCAGTTCGGTAGTTCCGTGAAGTGGGATCATGGGAGTTTTTCATTGCAGTCAGCTGCTTCTTCCGGTTAGGGTTCCATCAGTGTTCATGGTTCAGGAGGCGAATCATCCACAGATATCTCCTCCTCTCCCTAACAAACAGACCCGGTGATTTAAACCGGTGAAAACACTGAATAAAGCAGTTACACGTTAAAAATCAGTGTTTCTCCGATGCAGTTCGGCTGCCTATAACGTTTGCTCAGCTTGTTTCTCTGATAACTAAATATCCAGACATCCGATGACGAAAATCCTTCAACTGATTAAAATATATATTTAAAAAAGACCAGGATCTAAAAAGCGTATCACACAAAATGTGGCTTAAAACTGGATAAAAAGTCAATTAATGACAGCTGCTGCCAGACAACCACAGTGGATACGGAATGAAACGCACCATTACCTTGATTAAAATTATGAATTGCTTTAGGTTTGAAAATTGTTGGGAACATTTGGGATAATGTAAGTATACAACTCAACAAAATAAAGTACATTTTTGACATTTTAATGCAGAAATGTTATATATTATACCACTGAAATAAAGCACTGAATAAAGTTGAGGTGAAGATGAAAACCTCTCATATCTTGTTCCATCTTTGCAGTGAGACAGATGAAAGAGTTCATCTAATGCAACATTACGATGTGGGATGGAAGACACTGTAGAAGCGTGTGTTTCTGTCTCTCTCAACAGTGTCATTATGTAATGAAGACTGACGGCAGGACCTTCAATGTGTCAGTTTGCATTTTTCTGGGTGAGGGAAGAGCTTAAAGGACCAAAGTGAGAATTAAATGAGACGAAACATTGCTGCTGGGAAAATCATTTAAAATATAAATTCCTACCCAATCAAGTTAAAAAAATGTAAACATCTCAATGTGTTGCTCTGATTTCAACATCGCAAGTGATTGTAAACTATAGATTTGTGACTAAATAAAAAGTCAGCTGTCACCACTTCACTTTCCCTGTTGGTGCTTCTCTAAAACACCGGTGATGGAGAGACTGTACACACGTGTCAAGTACAATGTTTGATATTGTGAGTTATGAACATACAGTGGAAACCTCTTATAGGGATCACTAAGTGAAGGATTATTATAACCATTTATTTCTCATGCAGATTACCATCTAATTGACATTTGTATATGTATTATATGCATATAAAGTAATGAAATGGTATATTATTTGTTTACTTTCCAAATGACTACAATTTAAATGATTTTACTGTATAAAATTAAAATATACTGTATATTGTTTACCGTTTAAATGATAATGAGGCTGAAGCCGAACATAGTATTGTGCTGTTTATAAAGTATTGTCAGGAGTGTGAGCAGGCTTCTAATCCACAGCTTGGCAGGAGTTTCAGTGCATTTATCAAATTAACAGACCGGGAAAATAAACTGTAGCCAATCAATGCCCAATATAAAAACTAAATATATCTTATTGTCCTCTATGTTGAAATAAAGGACTACTTGATAAGTAAATTATTTAAACAGCATTTATAGAAATGATTGTCCCACGCTTTTTGATCATATAAACAGTTTACACTGTATTGTATAATACTGTAAAAATTATATTTTTTCATTAAAAAGCAAGCAACACGTTTTATTTGTTTGCAAAGGACCATTTTTTTATTCGTAAAAACAACTTTTGGATGTTGAAATGACATTACATTTAAATAGCAACAAGATATTCAGCCTTTTCTTTTTTTCCCCAAATGTGTCTCGCACAGAGACCGAACACGTCTTTGAAGGCACAGGAAACAACAGCATTGTGACAATTTGTAAAGTTTCAACTGTACAGTGACTGACAGTAAGCACTGAGTGTACTAGATATAGTACCAAAGACAAACCAGGTGTTAATGTCATGGTTTAGGTCCAAACATGTACAGTATAGCCAGCACAACCTTGTACTCCCCCTGAACAGCACATTACTTTTCCATAATGAGAGTACACTGGAGAAAAACATGACAACACGACCCAGCTTATAAAGCAACACAGCACTTGAGAAGCGGACGCCAGCTGTAAACACAACACCGACATATCACCTTACAAACACACTGACAGAGGCTCATCTTGTTAGCTAGCACAAGCTTAATTACACATCCGGCAAATTCTGAGCAACATAAGCATTTAATTGGACTCGTGTTTCCAGCAACCAAGCTAATGAAAGTCTAACATTTTGGTTGTTCTTCTGACATTAAACATATTGACCTTTCCATTATAATGTGTCCAAAACAGGCGAAGAAGAACATCAGTGCTTATTGCCAGGTCGTCATTTACAGCTTTACTTTGTTCTATTTATTGTTAAAATCCCATCAGTTTTCTTGAAGCTACAGAAGGCACAGCGTGACTGGGATAGTTGGAACACTCCTGAGCCAGACAATTAAATATAGATCATTTCAAGACTTCCAAAAAGGACAGAGTCCACTGTGTGAATCCTTCTGTCCCACAAGACATGAATGGTACTGGGCCCATGGCCATTGGTAAAACATGGCAACATCTCAGTAAAGCCTCTCAGGTCCAGATTCATGATACGGCCAAACCAAAACACACCATGATTTCGTCTTACAATGGAGAAACATCCACCTCCCAGCATATGTTGCGTTTGTGTAATGTGTACAAAATGAGCAGAGTAGAAATGACAAGCTGCTGTTTTCATGGGGGGTTATAATGACTATTTATAAAACCTGCAGCTTGTCCTTCGTACACTGCATTAGAGGTGGTGGATGGAAGATTTGTTTTCACCTTCAGACAGACTTCAATCTTTATGCAAAGCATCAAATATGCAATCAAGGATTATGATAAAAGTACATTTAACAAAACAGAAGATACACCATTGAAATATAGAAAGATTACCAGTTTGGCAGTGTTCTGTGAATAAATGGATTTAGGTTAAAGTAGTGTGACAGTGTGGCAGTGCTTTAGACATATAGATTTTTATATTTATATAATATTACTCTTGTCTAATTGAAGGCTCATTCTGTTGTTGACAGAGTAACAAACGTTAACCGGCACAGCTGTGGGAGTTAAGTAGATATTCTGGAAACAAAATCAGACAATGCATTTCACAACAATCAGAAGTTGATTAATTTCCTAAATAGTGTTCTCAATTTTTTTTTTTGTTTTTTTGCCTTTTTTTTTGGAGAGCCTAAATTCTATGTATAAACTTAATGCACAGTGAAGCTCAAAGATTCCCACCACGGGAAAGAATTGTAGCATCCAAAGTTATTATTTGCTAAATAAAAATACCACAATGTAAAGCTTTGCTTTTCCTCCTGAGACGACAGACGAGTACACTCGGTGAAATACAGGAAGAATTCTGAAATTGAAATAAAAAGGATCTCATTTAAATCCATCGGATCTCCTTATGTGATCTAATTGTTTTACTCAACGAGTGCAAAATGGGGAAGAAGTTGAGGAAAGCTTTGTAGTTAGTTTGAAACACTACACGAATACAAGTCTCATCAGTACAACTGAATTCTTTCATTACAATCCGAACACTTTCTAAGCCTATAATGCCTCATAACACATAGCACTGTGTAGTTATAAGCACTTATAACAGAAATCACATTATGATGCATTTTATAATGACTTTTTTTGTAGTTGCAAGGATCATAATGTATTAAATTCCCAGTTTTAATACATTAGACTCTTGTATAATGCCTTATAAGCACTGTTCAAGTGCATTATAATGTGATTTGATGAAGTTTCTCTAAGTGCTCATCGGGTGCTTTAAGTAACAATTCATTTTAGGTTCAGGGTGTTCTTGCATAGATTTTATAGCTCAAGTTATGAGCACAACTTCAAACAATGCTTTTCACTATAATAATTACACAGTGCTACAAGCAGCTCATAATGCATTATAGACATGGGCGTCATATTAAAAGTTACTAGATCGTCACCTAACTCAGTCTCATTAATGCTTCACAACACACTCTTCAAATGGCTTGAAGAAGAAACGCTGTACCCAATCAGAAGTGTTCAGAACTCTGGAGCTGCAGGACAGAGGAGCTCAGTGTGAGGACACACTCGGAGCACAAGGCAGGTTTAAAGCAGTGGTATATTAGTAAAGCTGTGTGCGGAAAATACATTTCACTTCATTTACATGTGGAGTAAGTAAAAAAAAGAAAAAAAAAGAATGAATTTACACTGTACATTACATCGATTCCTATCTAAAGTGAGAGTAAAGGTGTGGAGTCTAAAACTGCTCAGAGAGAAGATCACACAGTCTCTGAGACACAGACTCCCTGCTGGTCCGCAGGGTCAGACGGTACATCTGAGTGGAAACACAGACACACACAGTTACACACAGTTACACGGTAGTTCAAAACAGGGATGAGTGAGTGTGTGTGTGCGTGTGTCTCTTTACCTCTGCTTGTGGGTTGGGCTCCAGTCTGAGGAGGCAGCCCACCTGAGTGTTCTTCGTGTGAATGACTCCAGACCCAACAAAGTTTGCAGGATTGGGATCCACCGCATCCAGCAGAGCGACACCAAAACCTAAGATCTACGAAATAAGTTACAGAAGAGAACATTTAAAAAGAAAACTAGAATTACCGCCTCACGGTTATATGCCTCCGCCGACAAGTCAAGCTGCAGTTTACATGTCGGTCTAAAACGTCGTCACTTCATCCTATTAGACATTTGTGTAAAATTGTCTTAATTAGCGA